>NW_027505410.1:0-101752 GCF_021521415.1 Bidens hawaiensis | reverse complement strand
ATGCTGTTGGTACATGTTTGTCAGTAGTTCATAGTCTAGTATTTGTTATCGAGTCTGTAATATAGTTAATGGTTTGTTTATGGTTTGTTTTGTAAACTAGCGAAGTTATCAGCAAGTTCGCTATGGCGAACTTGCTGATCTAGCGAGGTTACTGACAACTTCGCCAGTGGCGAAGTTGTCGTGTTTAAATAGAACGTTTCAGCAGAGAACGTGGGTTAGGGTTTTGGTGTTACGTTTTGTTTCGTTTTGTTCTCTGTAACAGTGACCTACTGTCACGGGTTTGGTTATTCAATATAACGTGTTTACCTTATAGCTCGTGTTCATTGTTCGTGTATTCAATCTCTACAATATCTACACTCGTACCTATATACGCAGGGATTCCGCACCTGCGTTGTTAGAGATTTCCCGTGTACGATCCGCGTTCAGGAACCTTCAATTGGTATCAGAGCCATCGGCTCGATTGTGAGGTTCGGGATTTCACGCGGGTGTAGATTTCGTCTCATTTCGGGTGTTACCGGGACGAGTTTTTGGTGTGTTTAATCATTCAAGCTACCTACCAGTGTGTTTAAGCCTTTAAACCTTCAAAATTCTCGTTAAAGTCCGAGTTTCAGATCTGAACTGTTCTTCGTGTTCATCGGGCGAAGTTACCGTTCATCGGGCGAAGTTGCTGAATTCAGGCGAAGTTGCCGTCACTGGAGATTAGGGTTTCGGCGAAGATATAAGGATTAGCGAAGTTAACCACAACTTCGCTTACCTCATAAGTTCGCCACAGCGAAGTTATCCGTAACTTCGCTTACCACCCAACTTCGCTTACCACCCAACTTCGCTTACATCCTAAGTTCGCCCATTTTAAGCGAAGTTATTTTTAACTTCGCCAAGCCAAGCGAATTTAAGATCCAGCGAAGTTCTTGTTCAGCGAAGTTAACTTCCAGCGAAGTTATTCTTAACTTCGCCATCTGAGCTGTTTTAATATTTTTTTGTGTTTTTCAGGTTTTTCAGGTTTTCGCAAGGATGTCCGCGATTAACATCTCAGATTTAGTCAAGATGGAGGTAGAGGCGGGGTCAGCCACTAAGGCCCCGAGGTTGATGAAGGGAACGGACTTCGTGGCATGGAAGGACAGGTTCATCCAGTATATCAAATATCAGGACGCCAAGATGTGGGTGTGCATGCAGGATGGATATGTACCCCCAACCATGCAATACGAAGGACGTGATGTGGTGAAGAAGTACAGTAAGATGGATGACGAGGAGAAGAAAATGTATGAGGCTGAGAGTAAGGCCCATGCTGCTATTACTATGGCACTACCTCAAGAAGTTCTTCATACATTCCGAAAGTACACTTCTGCAAGAGAGCTCTGGGATGCTCTGGAAAACAGATTCGAGGGGAACGTGGGTATACGTGCCTCAAAAATTAAACTTTTAAAAACCCAATTCTCCGTCTTCAAATATTTGAAGAATGAATCCTTAGATGATATTATCACCCGATACTATCACTTAATGACAGAGCTTAGCAACTATTCAATTGCCTATCGAGAGGAGGAGATCGTTGAAAAGCTTCTAGATGCTCTCCCACCGAAGTGGGAAATGTATACCGTGTTAATGAGGGAAGACAAAGACTTTCCTAACTGTGACTTAGAAACTGCAGTGAACAAGCTCAGAACGTATGAGCTAAATATGGTTCGAAAGGAGACACCCACAGACCAGATACAAGACCCTGGTATGTATGGTGCTAAAGTTAACTCAGGCTCAAGTTCAAGGCCTGAATCTGCTGCATTTTATTCGAAGGGGGAGTCAGGTTCTGACTCTGCACATGAAGGAAATGTTTCTGTGAACTCAAATGGGGACGTATGTTTTGTTGCTGGAGGATCTAGTGCTTCAAAGCCTCAATCCTCTACAAGTGGTTATTCAGCTGGTCCCACAAGCAATAATTACACCAAGATGCCTATGAGTGTAAAATCTGCTGAAGAGCAGTTTGCAGTCTACGCTTCATTTATTGCTTCATACGAGAATTATATCCAGGGGAAGATTATGGACCCTGCCGTTCTTGATGAGGATTATGACCAGATTGATGCTGACGATTTGGAAGAAATGGATTTGCAATGGCAAATGGCAATGATCGTGAGACGGGTAAAACGTTTTATGAACAAAACAGGAAGAAAGTTTGTTGGTGGTAGGCCTGGATTTGACAAATCAAAAGTAAGGTGCTACAATTGTCAACAGTTCGGGCACTTTGCTAGGGAATGTAGGAATGAGAGAGTTGAACGGGGACAAGTTAGGCCTAACCAACACTCTGGAATTAACCGCGAGATCAATGCCATGTTAACTAGAGAGGCAGGAGAATACAACTGGAACCAACACTCAAGTGGTTTGGGTGAACAAGCACACATGGCTGAGACTGAAGCTGTAGAAGTTGAGAAGGTTGATGGAGAGAAGAAAGCAAATGAAGAAGAAACTGCTTTCATGGCGAACGATCAGGATGGTAGATCCAAGGTATGTCCCAAAATTATTTGTGCTAATTGTGAAAATTTGACTGAGCAACTAACCAATATAACTGATCAGTATGTCAAATTAGATGCTGAGTTTAAAACTGTTAAAGAAGATCACCATTTCATTAAAGCAAGAGAAAACAGTTATAAAGTTAAGATAAAGGCTTGTGAAAAAGACATTAAAAGTCTTAAAACTAAACTTGCTGAGAAAATAGAAATTATTGATCTTAGTTATGAGGTTTTGGAAGAAAAGACAAAATTGATTGCTGATAGAGATAAACAGATTGCTGACCACCAGGTAAAGGTGGTGGAACTGAACCGCAAACTTGAGCAGTTCAGAAACTCCTCGGCTATCCTTGATCACCTTGTGAGTGATCCAAGTACCTCTGCAAAGAGGGCAGGAATCGGATACCACGAGGTTCCACCACCCTTTAACCATAATTACACTTATAATCCAAGTGTTCAGAAATCTGTTGATTTTGAGATTGCTCAGTCAACCCCAATTAGAATTACTAGTGTCAAACCAAGTGTTAGCTGTGGCGAAACAAGTTCGCCTGTTTCTAGTGTGAATATTTCTGTATCAAGTCCAGTCTCATCAGATTCGGATATGTTGTCCGAATCTGGTCAGACAAAAGAAAAGGTAGAATTACCCACCAGTGGAGATAATGATAAAGTTTCTAAAAAGAGTTCTCCACTCAATCCGTACGTCCCACCTTATGTGAGACGAACGGCTGGTAATACTACCTCTACATCCAAACCAACATTTGACAAGAAAATGGAGAATAGATGTTGCTTTAGATGTAACAGGTTAGGACATCTTGTTGCAGATTGTCCTTTGAAACCGAGATTTAGAGATGTGAAGCCAAATAAAAATGAGAATAAGCGTCATTTTATTCCAGCTAAAAATGAAAACTTTAAAAATTGCCAAAATGTAACGAATTCAAGTTTTCATAAAAACCAACCTCATTTTTACAACCAAACCACAAGAAATAACACTTTCTATTCTCAAAGGTTTGGAAGGCATTACACTCAATCTGCAGGGAGATTCCCTAACAGGACGTACAGAAATTATCCTGACGCTAACTTAAGAAAGCCAGGGTACGGGATGTATCGATCCAAGACCAACTGGTCTTGGGTCCCAAGATTCTAACTCATTGTTTTATTGTGCAGGAACAGTTGAACAGGGCTGCCAACAATCTTTGGATTGTAGATAGCGGCTGTTCCCGGCACATGACTGGCAACAAACACTTGTTGCAAGATTTAAAACCTGTTCAGGGAGCTAGAGTTAGTTTTGCTGGTGAAAGTGGAGGACGAATAACTGGAAGAGGAACAGTGTCAAATGGGAGGATGACACTAGAGAATGTGAATTTTGTGGAGGAGTTAAAGCACAATCTGCTAAGCGTGTCGCAGATTTGTGATAAAGATTATACTGTCCATTTCACGAAAGATGAAGCGATTGTGTTAAAGCCTGGTTTTCAAATACCCGAAGAATGGATTGTGATGAAAGCTCCACGTGAGACAAACACTTATGTGATGGATATGAGGTCAACTGTAATGTTAACTGGAGAATCATGTTTACTGACAAAAGCTAGCGAATCTGAATCGGAGCTGTGGCACAGGAGGATGGGACATATTCATCTTCGGAAGATGAACTACCTTGTCAGAAATGGGCTTGTGATTGGTGTTCCTTTAAAAAATTTCAACTTTGAAGATAAATGTATTGCATGCAAGAAAGGAAAACAACATAAGAAAAGCCATCTCACCAAGAAGATTAATTCAATAGGTGGTACTCTAGAGTTACTTCATATGGATCTCTTCGGTCCAGTGAATGTACAAAGTCTTGGCGGTACTTCCTACTGCTTGGTGATAACTGATGATTACTCGCGATACTCGTGGGTATACTTTCTGAAAACTAAAGATGAGACTGCTCAGATGGTAAAGAATCTAATTACAAAAGTTGAGAATATCATGAGCAAATCAGTTAAGTACATCAGAAGTGACAATGGGACGGAGTTCAAAAATTTTGAAATGGAAATCTTCTGTCTTCAGAAGGGCATTGAGCATCAATTCAGCGCTCCGTATACTCCACAACAGAATGGAGTAGCTGAAAGGAAGAACCGAACGTTGATAGAAGGAGCCAGAACTATGCTGGCTGACTCAAAACTTCCTGTGATGTTCTGGGCTGAAGCGGTGGCTACTGCCTGCTATGTTCTGAATCGGGTGTTAACGGTTAAGAAGCTTGGAAAAACGTGTTATGAGCTTATGCAAGGAAGGAAGCCCAACTTGTGCGGTCTTGAGCCATTTGGGTCTCCTTGTTCGATTTTGAAGCCTAACTCGAAATTTGGGGAAGTAGCTGATGAGGGAATCCTCGTTGGTTACGTTGTTGGGACCCCCAACAGACGGATCTTCAATACTTCCACTTGCAAGGTGGAGGTGGTCTGTAACACTGACATTACTAGTTACCAACCGCCAAAACCAAGCAATGGACCGGCGGAGCTCTTTGATTATGTTAAACTTTTTAAGTCGTTTAACGTGCCTGATCTGGAGATTTCTGAAGTGGAAGAAACTACTGCGACGAAGATGATTTTTGATGACGAAGAGAATTTACTGCACCATCAGATGACTGAAACATCTCAACCTTCCACATCAAACCCTTTCAATACCCCTGCGGCCTCAACTGAAGACGAATTCATTAATCCGTTTCACTCTCAGCCTGAAACAACCATAGATGAGCTCTCTTCAAACTTAGAAGACAATCTGCATGTCGGTGCTGTACCGACCACGAGAATTCACAAGAATCACCCACTGGAGAATGTTATAGGTGATGTGTCCTCCGGTGTACAAACCAGAAGTAGTTTGACCGAGAACACCTGTGTCTATACCAGCATAAGAGACACAGGTATACTGAATGAATGTTTGTACTCCTGCTTTATAAGCCAAATTGAACCAAAAAATTATCAAATGGCTTTAAAGGACAGCTCGTGGGTCGATGCCATGCAGGAAGAGTTGGCTCAGTTCAAGAAGATGGAAGTGTGGACTTTGGTTGAAAAACCAAAGCATGTGCATGCTATAGGCACAAAATGGGTGTTCAAATGCAAGAGAGATGATAAGGGAATAGTCGTGCGTAATAAGGCGAGGCTGGTGGTTAAAGGTTTCAATCAACAAGAGGGTATTGATTACAATGAAGTTTTCGCTCCTGTTGCCCGGTTAGAAGCAATTCGACTGTTTTTGGCATTTGCTGCTTTTAAGAAGATGAAGGTTTTTCAGTTGGATGTTAAGAGTGCGTTCCTTAACGGGAAAGTTGAT
This sequence comes from Bidens hawaiensis, assembly GCF_021521415.1. NCBI lineage: Eukaryota > Viridiplantae > Streptophyta > Magnoliopsida > Asterales > Asteraceae > Bidens > Bidens hawaiensis. The sequence goes on along the minus strand of NW_027505410.1, from coordinate 95,960 downwards.
GAGGTTGTGTATGTTGAGCAACCTCCGGGTTTTCCAGACCCGGACTTTCCTGATCACGTATACAGGTTGAGCAAGGCATTATATGGGTTACATCAGGCTCCTCGGGCCTGGTATTCAACTTTATCTGATTACTTGCTGGAAAATGGTTTCGAGAGGGGGTTGATAGACAGCACGCTTTTTGTAAAGAGAGATGGATGTGACTTCCTGCTGGTTCAAGTCTACGTGGATGACATAATTTTTGCAGCCACAAGAGTATCCATGTGTCAGGATTTTGAGGACGTCATGAAGAAACGATTCGAGATGAGTGCAATGGGTGAACTAACTTTCTTTTTAGGTTTGCAGGTGGATCAAAGGAAGGATGGTATGTTCATTCATCAAACGAAATATGTTCATGATGTGCTGGAAAGATTCAAGATGGGGGACAGTTCTCCATTTGACACACCAATCTGCGTCAATCACAAACTGGGAACTGAATCAGACGGTGACGCGGATGTGGACCCTACTCAATATCGGGCGATAATAGGTTCTTTGATGTATTTAACTGCTTCTAGACCTGATATTATGTTTGCTGTTTGTCTTTGCGCTCGTTTCCAGGCAAACCCAAAGGAATCTCACATGAAAGGTGTGAAGAGGATCTTGCGGTACCTCAAAGGCAAGCCGAAACTAGGGTTGTGGTACCCGAAAGGTGGAGACTTTGAACTGATAGCATACTCGGATTCTGACTATGGTGGTTGTAATCAGAGTCGGAAGTCAACAACGGGAGGCTGCCAATTTCTTGGAGGAAGATTAGTTTCATGGCAGTGCAAGAAACAAACATCGGTTGCAATTTCAACATGTGAAGCTGAATACATGGCAGCATCCAACTGCTGCTCCCAGGTTTTATGGATTCAGCAACAATTGCGCGACTACGGTTTGAATTTTCTACTCTCTCCCATTTTAATTGATAACACTGCCGCAATCTCAGTCATTAACAATCCTGTGAAGCATAGTAAAACAAAGCATATTGACATTCGTCATCACTTCATACGGGATTGTGCTGAGAAGAGACTCATTAAGATCGAAAAAGTTGATACTCTTGAAAATCTTGCTGACTTGTTCACAAAAGCTTTTGATAAATCAAGATTTCTTAACCTGATTGAGCTTAACGGGATGGTCAATCCCGAGTAACCTTGTTTACCTTAAAAAAAAAAAAAAAAAAAAAAAAAAAAAAAAAAAAAAAAAAAAAATGTCTTTATTGCTTAAAATTAGTCGGTTATCTCAGTTTGATGGACATCTCCTCGGATATGTTTTGGTCCTTGTTTTCGATTTAGGAGATGAGGATAGCCATTAACCGGAAGACTGAAAGTAACTGGGGCAGTCTTGACATGTTTTCTTTCAGTTGCTGAAAATTAGTCGGTCATTCTTAGTAAGAAGGACACATACTTGTATGTGGTCGGTCCAGTTGATCCAAGGATCTTCAGGATAGCCGTTTACCTGATGACTTTGACATGATTGGGGCAATTGAAGTCAAAATTTTTTTTTGGGAAATGAAATTACTTTTCAAGTCTATTACTTCGTAAGAAGTTCTTTGCTATGTTTAACAGAAAATTGATCCAACCTTGGAAAATGATAGATATACTGATTGTGTGTGCTTAGCTAGTGAAGTTATTAGGCTTAAAAGGCTTTAGAACAGTCATTGTATGTCATGGTGATTTTAATGGTGCGTAAAAGTGTATGTGATACTAACTTAAATTTACTCGAATTTATGTGGAAACTCCTTAAGAGTTTTGCATGGCTTCATACATATCTTTTCGAATGATAGGCAGAAAGGCGACTACCCAGTCATACACGAGCCCGTGAGTGTTCTGATTCCCGTAAAGAAAGCATCTCAAGACACTGCAGTGATCCAGATTCGGGACTTGCAGTAGTTTAGTACTCCGATGTAAATACTGATGTTGATTCAAAAAAAAAAAAAAAAAAAAAAAAAAAAAAAAAAAAAAAAAAAAAAAAAAAAAAAAAAATTTTATTCATGTATCATTTTTGTACTTATGAGAAATAGTGACAATCAAGACGAGAACCGAGACTTCTCAAGATTTCTCAAGTTTGGAGTAAGAAGAAAACGGGAAGCAGACAACAAGTATCTACAAGTTAATCAGACACTATGGGTCGAAGTCAATTCGGGGTGACGTGGGTATAGCCAAATACGCTTTGAGAATAGATAGAAGTCATCATTACCTCTGAGTTGTTGCCATCTTAAATTTTTGAGCTTAACCGAACCTTAATCCGTATCACAGAAACAATGATAACCATTTAAGTTATTACATGCTTACAACCTGTCTCTCTATGTCATAATACAGCCAAACACGGATCCAAGTGACAGTCACATAGCTAGTATGATTCCTGTTCGGATCTTTTCAAAAACGTAGTGGTCCCTGACTAGACTGAAATTTGATCCCTTATTTCGTTAAAATTATATAAGTATTTTCTGTTACGTAGTTATTTTATTTTTATTATTTTATTATTATTGGTTACTTGGACATAATCATTTTAGTTATAACTCTTTTTGGAAGTTTTCAAGGTTAAATGACAGATTTTTCAAACTTAAAGGGCTGATTTTGAAGGTACTGGCGAAGTTGTTGAATTTGGCGAAGTTGTTGAATTTGGCGAAGTTGTGCTTAACTTCGCCATGGCGAAGTTAATCGTAACTTCGCCAGACACAACTCCGCCCTATATATGTTCTGAAACACTGTAGCTCTTTCATAAATCTTCCGGCGAACATATAACCTCAAATCCTTCGGCGATCTTTATACTCAATCGTCTTTTCGATCTTGTGTTTCTTGTTACTATTATTCTTGTGGTATGTGTTATCTCTTGCGTCTTACCTCTCTCGTTCGTAATAGTTTACCCGGTTCGAGACCTCGGATCGTCGGTTTTTCAAAACCAAGTTTTTCCGACCCTTTGTTACGTGCTCATGGACGAGCCTTACGTCTCAAATCCTTTGAAATATGTTGTTCTTCACTTATAAATCATCGATTTTGTCCGAAAACCATCGGACAAAATCGATTGAATCTCAACAGTCGCTGGTTCTGGTTCTGGCGAAGTTTAGGTTTTGGCGAAGTTATCATCAACTTCGCCAGTGGCTGAAGTTCGCCAATGGCGAAGTTGTCCCCAACTTCGCCCTCGGCTTAAGTTCGCCAGTGGCGATGTTAACCGTAACTTCGCCAAGAATTTAACTTCGCCTATTTCCAATGCCTTATCAGTTTTCAGACGAACTTAAGGACGAAGCGAAGTTGTCTCCAACTTCGCCTCATCCTTAACATCGCCTGTACTGGTTACCTCACAACTTCGCACTTGGTAAACCGCGAGCTTGTGATTTCGGTTTTAAACGGTTCTAACTTGATTTGTTTTGTGCAGATATGGCTGCTGTTGGAGGAACTGGTGGTAATGACGGTGATGACCAACGACGACAATTCTTTCCATCCCACAACCAATATATCACCTTAGATCCGGATGCACGAGGCTTAGATGATTTCAGGGAGATTATCACATTTCTCCAGCGATCAAGGATATTTCATGCTATAACGACAACATTGCCCATCTCCCTACCAAACATTGAGGACTTCTGGGAGACAGCTTACCTTGATTGCAGGGCTGAGCCTTCGGTGATTAGAGCAACCGTAAATGGCCAAAACATACAATTCTCTTCTGAGGATATACGGTTGGCTCTGCAATTCGGTGCAGAAACCAGAGATGACCCTACGGAATTCACAGCTCCTTTCCGTGATGGAGCATATTTGAGAATGGGCTATTCGGGTCCACTGGGGGACTCACAAAGGAGGAAAGGCTTTCTGCTGGACCAATGGCGGTTCTTGATGCATGTGTTGATTGTTTGCATGTCCGGCAGGAAGGCGGGGACAGACGGAATGGGGGCGACGATGCAATCGGCTATGCTTGCGCTGACTTATAATCGCAGATACTCATTTAGTCAGATGATATTCTATGAGATTGATCGCCAAATACGGGCTGCGGCGCGCGAGCGATTCACTATGTATCCGCGCTTCTTGCAGATGATTATCAATCACATTGCTCCGTCTCTACCGCAAAGGCGCCCGATACGATTCGTTGAGTGTGTCACTAAGCGTATCTTCGCTCAGTGCAGGACGTCAAGCGCTCGGAGCAACCCTGAGCGTCGTCCCAGGCATACTCCTCTTTTCGGGTATCTAATTAACCCAGAGTATGTCCATGCAGGCGGGGATGAGTTCAGGGATCCACAACAACATCAGGCGGCAGCACCTCATGCTGTATCTGCTGCGCCTGTTGTCACTTCTGCTGCTGTGCCAGCTACTTCATCGCAGGCTGTGTCTACTGCTGAAAACATTGATCTGGATGCTGCTTTCAGTGGACACGGTCTGTTCGATATGGATCTCTCGGGTAATCAGTATTTGGGTACTACCTCAGCGGCTACTTCGGTAGCTGAAACCGAGCTGGATGAAACATTTGCTGAGGCCAGACGGTTGTTGGTGACTCGGGAGAGGACAACGGGTAAGCGGCCGAGGGCTGTGGATGAGGATGAAAATGATGAAGATGAGGAAGAGGCAGTCCAAGTTGTGCTGAGACGCTCACGTCGAGAACGACAAGGTATGGCCACTGGAGCGGGGGAGACTTCAAGGTACGTACGATTTGCTCCGCCTGCCTTGTCAGGTATGTCTCTATTGCCTACTACTGCACAGGTTACTGCGGTCGAGGCGTCGGCACCAGTAGTTGTGTCGCTACCACCCCAACTGGTTGATCCCCCGGTGGTAGTTGCACGCTTCGTCGAATCAACAATTACAACAACTGCAGGGTTACCTAGGGTACCACCTGCGGTCACTTCTGCTACTGAGGTTCCACCAACTCCATCGCCTGCTTCAGACTCTGAACGGATTGCTTCGCTGGAGCGTATTGTTACTGAACAATCGAAGACCATTGAACGCCTAGTGGAAGCCAATCAAATCCAAGCCGCCCTCCTGGTAGAACACGGACGAGTTATCGATGCCTTCAAGGAATTCTTGGCATCTCAGGGGGAGACGACTTGCAGGGGCGATGAGTTGAGAACAAAGAGACGACAAGATCATGACGATGATCCCAATGCACCTTCGGGTGCAGGTGGTGAGCTGCCAAGAACCTCTCAGGCTCTTGGGGCTTCCACAACTGAGGGGGAGTCAACTGATGCAGCGGGTGATGATGTTGTGGATGTTGATGACGATGCTGATGTTGAAGATGTCATCGATGCTTTGAAGGACTTAGATGAGGAGGAGGATGATGACTGTGTGAATGATGATGACGTGTTGCCCGTGGAGGAGATAGAAAGGATTGGAGAAAAGATTGATGTGGTAAATGTGTTGGAAGAAGGAGAGATCGTGGATGATGCAGTGGAACATGAGATTCCAGCTGTTGAAAGAGCAGATTTTGGGGATAAGAATGTGGTAGATGAGATGGTGTGGGAAGAGCAGCCTAGATGGAAGGAAGAATATGCTCATTGGTTTGTCAAGACCAAGAAGCCTGCTATTCCAACCATGTTCAGAAAGAGCTACAACATTAAAGGGTATGCAGAGGCGAAAAAGGGGATTATTTGTTGGATTTATGATGAACAGCTCAAGTTGTTTGTGGTGAAGCGTTATGATGGCGTTCAATATTTCAAGAGAATGTTGAGATCGTTCAACACATTGCCTGAATGCGAAGTAAAGGACTTGGCCAGGTTGGGCCTGATAAACAGAAGCAACGACAATATGGCTAGAATGATTGAGAAGATAATGTGGAAAGAAGGAGTAAAAGAAAAGAAGTTCGAGTTGCTAAAGCCACAAAAGGGAAAATTAGTGAAGGATACAGAAAGAGGTATGAGAGCAGATGGTAAACCGTGGATGGTGATGAAGTACAAAACAGTCCGATGTATCAAGGAGGTACCCATGAAAACTATGCCTCAAAATGTACTGAAAGATCTGAAATGGTGGTATGTGGATTGCGAGACAGCTGAGGCGGTTATGGAAGATGAGGACGAACAAGAAGTACTTCGGGTTTATGACCCGATGCATCTTGTTAATCTATCGCAGGCTGATCTGGAAGTGCTGAACAACAAGAAGATCTTCTACATTCCTGCTTGGAAGGATCAAGCGAGGAAATATCAAGGAGTTGTGTCGGTTTGTGTGAGAGAAGGGGCGCACGCGTGAAAGTGCAAGATTACAAGACTCAGAGATCAAGATATGAAGCTACTGCCAAGGGGGAGTCTGTTGGTACATGTTTGTCAGTAGTTCATAGTCTAGTATTTGTTATCGAGTCTGTAATATAGTTAATGGTTTGTTTATGGTTTGTTTTGTAAACTAGCGAAGTTATCAGCAAGTTCGCTATGGCGAACTTGCTGATCTAGCGAGGTTACTGACAACTTCGCCAGTGGCGAAGTTGTCGTGTTTAAATAGAACGTTTCAGCAGAGAACGTGGGTTAGGGTTTTGGTGTTACGTTTTGTTTCGTTTTGTTCTCTGTAACAGTGACCTACTGTCACGGGTTTGGTTATTCAATATAACGTGTTTACCTTATAGCTCGTGTTCATTGTTCGTGTATTCAATCTCTACAATATCTACACTCGTACCTATATACGCAGGGATTCCGCACCTGCGTTGTTAGAGATTTCCCGTGTACGATCCGCGTTCAGGAACCTTCAAACGGGATTATAAAACATTTCAAGAGTTTAAATATAAAAACGGGATTATAAAACATTCCAAGAGATTAAATATAAAAACGGGATTAGAAAACATTCCAAGAGTTTAAATATGAAAACGGGATTATAAAACATTCCAAGAGTTTAAATATAAAAATGGGATTATAAAACGTTCCAAGAGTTTAAATATAAAATACGGGGTACGAACAGTTAGGCCATCATCAACACTAAGTATTCGTACTTAGACATCTAAGTACATCCATATATTTATAACAAAAGTCTTAATAATCATTCCAATGGTTTTAAAACTGTAAACGGAAATACATCAGTTAGGTCATTACATTGAATAAATAATCGTCCTTACGTATTAACATCTCTCTATGTGCATTCCTATATATATAAATATATATATATAACATTCAATAATAACATTCAGGGCCGAGCACACGTACAACCCAAACACGTAACATCTGATGTTGATCATGCCACACGAGCCTCCCCCCTCATGGGCTTTTCAGGGCCAGCCACAGAATTTAAGAACCTGAGTCGTATAGTTTGGCCCGACCAAGATCACCATTCAATAATAACATTCAGGGCCTAGCACACGTACAACCCAAACACGTAACATTCAGCGCATGCAAACACAAAGTAGGCATACGCAACATTCAGTAGTGGAGACGACTACAACATTTGCCAAATATTGGCAATTCTATAATATATATATACATACACACATTCTTTAACATTCCAAGGCCTACCAATACTAGCAAGCCTATGTAAAATCCCTTAAAACATTTCCTCAGGAAAAATCGTTTAATACTAGGAATTAGTACTAGGCCTAATAGCAACCTCGAGCCTAGACCACAAGTAATATGTATAACCTTTAGGAATATAAGACCATAAACGAGTCTACAATATCCTAAGGCATAAAATATAGTTCACAAATAGTTTCATAAATGCACAAATATGAATAAGGCTATGTAATACCATCCAAATAGTTGTAACGAGTAAAATCGTGTAAAATTGTATTACGGTGTGCATGCTAGCCCAAAACATGAAAAGAGTAAAAAGGGCATCATGAACTCACCTGAAACGAGCCACACAAACACCAAAGAGTTTGAGAACTTCAAAGCCAATCTACAGTTTACAAGCTTGTCGGATTGTACACAAAGATTGCTAACTAAACGTACCGACTTGTTTATCCTACGAGACGTTCTAACATGATTTGATTGACCTAAAGCCTTGACATTACCAAATTCAATTACATCAGCCCCCGAGGCCATGTATTTACCAAAACCACCCTTAGTTAATTCCGGGGACAAAGGGTTCCCAATTTACCCCCGAAAGTTGTTGATTTTATCGAATACGCGCGTTAACGGGTTGTTTATGCACTTAGATACCGACTCAGCCCCGTGTGGACCAAATTTAGTAAATCACAGGAACAAGTCCACATGACGATACACGAGTTGAATGGGTCAGTAATTCGCAAGCACGATGCACAAACTACCAATAAACGCGAATTTGCGCCGTACCGATCCGTTTGAGTAACCGACAACCAATTCAGCCCCAATAACATAAAAATATAGTTTTTCACAGCCAAAAAATCGTACCGAGGCTACAACATCTGAATTGGTTGTTAATTCCCTCAACCAACGCGCTAGACGCAACAATTGACAAACTAGACAACCGAAACCTAGTTTTCACTTCATCAACAGTTGACCAACCTAACGAATGCCAAAACTCATGATACTAAAGTACATTACACTAGACATACCTATGAAGATGACGGAGCACGAATTTCAATTATAACAGCTCCGAAAGATGCGAGAAAAGGGCAGCCACCGGTTAAGCCTAAAACGAACTTATCGATCAATAACGAATATAACATGCAGATTTTAGCATGCGAAGACGCATTTAATTACATAGGATAACCTTTAAAATAAATTATTAAATTTTTACCAGACTTTTATAAATTTCTTAGGTTTATAGAAATATTTATATTATATTTTTCTAGTGGACACAAAAATTATGAAAATTCCTCCAACACAGCAAGGTACGTTCAGCTATTTCAGTGTGCAACAAAATGGTTTTATTTTTATAAAATTCATTACCGAACCAAATTAAACGATTCTAATTGGGTTTGATTCTTAACTCAAAGTATTGAGTTTCAGAAGTGGAACCAACTAATTTGGACATGTTGAAAAATAGTTATGATGTCGGGAAGACAGACCAGAATCCGACATCCCGCATCAGCTTTGACACTCGATTTTATAAAATCATAAAAAGTATTCAAATCTCGTCCAAAAATTACATATTATACCTTTCTGGAAACTAGACTCAATGTAGAACATCATGGATAGAAGAATAAATCAAAAACAATGGATTATCATCACGTTACAGACCCTACAATAAACGTATACGAATTTGTCAGCAAACTGTTATCATCAAAACTCAATCCTAACGTGTTCAATAACGGGTTTAATGGTGAAAAAGATACGGGGAATCATAAAACCGACCTTGAATTGAAGTTTTTACTGTAGAAACATGGCTGCACAGTAGAAAATCGCCAGGGGGGGGGTCCAGGTCCGATCGGCTGCAAATGGGTTTAGGGTTAGGGTTTTCTTGTTATAATAAGCAATTACACTCTAGTCCCTTAAACTTGAAAAATGTGATAGCTTGGATGAGAAGTTAAATAATTTAACTTACGATAATGACAAGGAGGTCCTCGAAGAATGCCGGGTCAAACCCGATAAATATACAAACTCTACAACGTGCGTGTCGTTAAACGAAAATGCCGGGTGCTACATACTAATCTAACACTTTAAGTTATAAGAGGTGATGTCGTGAGCAAAGGATGGATAAATGGACTTTTAAAACGTATTACAAGTCTCTAATTTAGAAAGACAAAACCCTGGCCTTTTGACGAACATTTATAAACGATCGAGCTGATTAACGAAATTTACGGGCGTTACAAGAATGTTCTTTTATGACTAATTGTCGCACCAAAAGATGCCGAGATTGGGTAGTTTTACAACAGACGATGAACCAGTGTTGTTTTTGAACAAGAATATGAGGAAGCTATAACGAGTTTGAACTAAATCTGGTGATGTGACGGAACCGCAAAAGGGGCTTAACATACAAGGTCCGGGAACGAACCGTGGGAAATATGACCTACAGTTAATAATCTCTGGAGAATATATATATATATATATAATATATATATATAATATATATATATATATATATATATATATATATATATAATACTTCTTAGTTTGGGTCCAATCTTTATTTTATCAACTCATTTCTTTGGTATTGATCTAAACTATTTTCCGGTCATCCTTTCGTTTCTATTGTTCGAGAACAAACACCATCCTTATGGGAAATACCTAATGAGGAGCCCGATTTATTAAAATATAAATATGATAATTACCCAAAATTGAGTTTTCAATTATAATATGACCAATCGTGGCTACCAGTACATATAATGTACTAATGATATTTCAAGAAGAAATGTTAATAATAATAATTTCCTTTACATATCACTAGTACAACTGACTCTGATAAACCTCCCTAACAAGCAAACTCTTCGAACCATCTATGTACGAGAACCTCCAACCTCTCCTATATTGTTGCTATTCCAATTGGTTATTATAGGAGAGAAACTTCATGCTCATGAATTGATGACTTGCTTGACTGGAATGGGACATACTTACCCCACCAATAAATTACCACTTTTAGTAAACCAAGCATGATTGAGTGTACCGAATGACCTGACGAAGGAATATAATCTATAGTTATAATTAACAACCTCTAAGGGTGTAATGGAATATACGAGTGCATTCCTATTATAACATACTGATTAAACACATAAAGGCCAGATGCCTAAATATGGGAGAAACGAGACAAAAACAATTACCCAATTAGGGGTTCATACTGAGATAATTGTTGTGCAAGTGTGAATCGTTCATGATTGTCTAATATGTACTTGGATAGATAAGGATAGCACGATATCATTGTATATAGCCTTTGATACCCCATGCAAGCATCTGGTAGTGTGCTATGTTGATATGGGTGACGAATTAGATATTTTATTACGAACACTGACCCTTACGGGGTTAAGATTACTTGTCATTAGGTGACAACTTTCAATATATATGCAAACATTGGCCTTCGTAGGGCTAACTTTACATACTATCCTAAGTATACAGAATCAAGAATAAATTCATGTGATACATACGTATTAATTGAAATACCTGATTGCTTGTTAATGCGATTCCTTTTGTGATTAGTTGCGTAAGTGAATTTTGTTAATTGTGGGATAACTGGTTATTGTTATAGAATGGCCCCGAAGAAAGTAAACACGTTGTCTGAGGCAGAGGTATCCGATATGATCGCTAAGCAACTACAAACAGTACTTCCGACTATAGCAGCACAATTCATTGCTGGTATTAATACAACTCTGAATACAAATCAAGTGCAAACACTAATGTGGCCGTAAATACTAATCCCCCGAAAAATACTAATACAACCACAAATGATCCCCCGATAAATACTAACACTGTTACAACTAATGCTCCCCCGTTGAGTACTAATATTACTCTCAATAATGATAATCCCCCGCCGAACTTGAACAATAGTCGTAACAACCAAAATCCCTCGCAACGATGATATCAACTTAAGAACTTCATGCTATGTAAACCTATGGAATTTAGCGGTACTGAATGACCAAATGGGCTGATAAAGTGGATCGAAAAGACTGAATCCAACATTAATATCACTAACTGTCCACCATATTGTATTGTCAAATTTGCTACTTCTACTTTTGTGGACCACGCGCTAATGCGGTGGATATTGTTGTGCAAATTCGAGGACAAGAGGCAACCAATCATATGTCTTGGGCAGAACTTAAAGATCTTATGTTAAAACACTTTTGCCTGATAAACGAAATTCAAAAATTAGAACAAGAACTTTAGAATCTAGAAATGAAGGGTGAAGATCACTTGGAATATACCCACTGTTTTAATGAACTGACTCGTCTAGTTCCGTGGTTAGTTACCCAGAACCTAAACGTGTTGAATGCTACATTAGGGGTTTAGCCCCCGAAGTCAGGAGTCTGGTTAATTCAACTGGCCCCATAACTTTCGAAAATGCAGTGTCACAAGCTGGCATTATGACTTATGATTTGGTTAGAAGCGGTACGCTGGGAATACATGGAGAATAGTCTAGTACAAAACGAACCGAGTGTGAAGCAAAGTTACAAGGACGACAACAGAATTAACGTGCACGCACCAAGGTACAAACTTACGCCATTTCCAGTTCCGAGGTGAAACAAGAAAAGTATAAAGGGCTTTTGCCAAAGTGTGAGGAATGTGGTTATCATCATATAGGTGAATGTCGAACAAACGGGTGTTATAGATATGGCAAGGTTGGACACTATGTCCGTGATTGTAAAACCATTGCAAACACTATGAACCAGCCATCTCAAATACCACAACCGCACCATCCACAACTACCTCTACCACAACTAATTCGTTTACAACCAATACAAGTAACCCAACCTATCATAAATCCATTTACTTGCTATAATTGTGGTAGTACAAAACATTTCAAAAGAAACTGTCCCAAACTAAATGGAGAACAAGGATCGATGATTAACCAGACTAGAGGTGGCTTTCGTGATTGACTCAAGTGGAGCACGATAGATCTGAACGTCATAACAGGTACTTTCACAATTTCTGACTAGTGCGCTTCAATTTAAAAGACACGGGTACCAATAGAAGTTCATTTTCTTAACTTCCTACCCTTAGAAAAATATATTGATTAATAAATTAATAAATCCTTATGATATAGAACTTTCTAACGATAAATCTATAACCCGGTTAACCAAATAAACCAAAACCGTTCTTTCATACTAACACAACCAACCATTCCTCATTAACTCATTCCCGATAGGGTTAAGAAGTTCGGGTGTAATATACATGGATTAATTATTTAGAATCAAAAATGGAAATCATATGTAAAGAAAAGACTGTCAGAATACCTCTTTCAAATAACGAAATGATCGAAATACAAGAAGAGGCCCCATAACTATTGGGACTTATATTTTAGACCGACGTATCGAATTATTATTATTATGGGTGAAAAATAATTAATATTTTTGGTCTCAACCAAGGGTGGATGACTTGAAGACCAAGACATGCTAAACTAGTACAAATAGATGTATTTGTTAATTTATCTAGCATGAGTGTATTGTGTATTGTGTGAGATCTAGGGTGTTATCTCTTAGAGAGAGCCGCCGCCTCCAGGATGAGCTCTCCTAGAGGTGGCTGATCTTTATTTTATGTATGTGTGTATGTATGAGTGCTTTGTATGACAATCTTTTGACTAATGAAATCATACTACCACTTCATTATTTGTGTTTCGATTACACATATTTCTTCATCCAGTCTATTGTTCATTGTAATTGACTCAGGCTTTCTCCCAAACACAACTCATCCGTCCAAAACACCTTTCAAGAGTGAATAAGATTTAATCCTACCTCAGATCCGAGCTCCACTGTAAATAACGACCATTATTCACGCTTCCACACTGGGGCTCGGGACTTGTCAGTTGGTATCAGAACGGGTTACCGAATCGTTCAGACTAACCGCTGAATCTGATTCATCTCGCTCTTGAATCCACCATGGACGTTAAACCGATTAAGTTTGTTGAAAATTTTTTAGGGTTTTGAAATTATTTGATGATTTGGGTAAAATTTATGTGGATTGATGTTTGGGTTGATGGCTTGTTTGGAGATTCAACATCAATTTCATGTTTATTTGGTTATATCGGTCCAGATCTAATTTAACAGTGTTTTTAGCTCATTTTGGGCCAAAACTATTCTTGATGATTATTTTCAGATCTGTGAAGGCTGTTGATTGATTGAAAATAGATGGTTGATATGGAGATGATTGGGATATTGCTACAACGAACAATTTTAGATGACGAAGCTTGGTTCTTGATATGAAAATTAGGGTTTTATGTGCTCGTAATTGTTTCTAATATGAGTGTGCTGCTTGAACAGTAAAAGGGATTATCTTAGATATTTGATACAAGTGTAACTCTGTGCAGGTGTGTTTTGTGTTTTGGTGCATCTGAACTTGTTCCAATCTAGGGGGAGATTGTTGAGTCGGGTATTTGCAAAGGAATATTGGAATCTTCTCAACCTCCTCTGGAAATCAGCAAAGTATGGACTTCGAGCAAGTTTGGACTATCGAGCATGGTTTACTACCTCGAGCAAGGTCTTCAGAACCATTTGTGGTTAATTCTTCTAAGTGTTAAGGCTTCGAGCAAGCTACACTTCAACTAGCAAGAGTGTTCTTCTATCGAGTATGAATTTCCAATCGAGCAAACAACTTGATCATTCAAGTTATAACTAAGTGATTCTGAGCACAAGATGTTCGAGCATAGGGTGACCAGCATGGATGCAATAAGAAGATGTCATATGCTCAAAGCAAGGACTTCAAGCATGGTTCTGTTCCCGAGCAAGATTTACATCCGAGCATTTAGATTGTTCAATAAGTCTCAACGGCAAGATTGAAGGCAGCAAGAAGAATAGGATTGCTCGATGGACTAGTTCGAGCAAAGCAAGGATTGGTCAAGAGGAATGAAGCTTGCTGGAGGAGAATATCTTTACTGAAGATAATCTAAGTAAAGTATGCTTGAAGACACTCATCGAGCATACCTAGCATAGTGAGTCTGCTCGAGCAAGATGCTTATCATGCTCGAAGACTCTTACACTTGTATTTGTTTTAATCGTTCATTATGTAATAACTAAGGATTCTAGAAGGAATGCCAGGGTTCTATAAATAGGGTCCCGGTTTCCATTTGAAGCGAGCACGGAATAAGAGAAACATTCTAACGAATATTCATTTTGTCCCCTCGTACAACCGCCACCGTCACGAAACCCTGGACATTCCTTTCACTATTTCATTGAATGATGTATTAAATACAGTGAATCTTTGTCTTTGATTCTGTTTACTGATTATCATTTATTGTTTCGTGTTTGTTATATATCACACCTTCGTTCCCCGTTGGATATCCTGATTCCGCCGAGATATTCAATAGGCCTTTGGGTTATTGAGTCTGTGTGTTCTTGTCAACCTTATTAAGGTTTGCACCAGATTCTCGGTCCTGACAAGAACCGAAAATGCCTTTCATATCCTATCTTAAATTATATATAATAACAGTTATGTCAAAGATTTATGTAGACCCCAGCAAGATAAACACTTTTCTAGTATTACCAAAAATTTATCCTCCTAATTCAAAAAGGACTAAGGCTATGAATGAAAGAGAAACAAAGTAATAGCACATAGCCCCCAATGACTAAACATGGATGAGAAGAACTATACTATCCATAACAAAAAATATGGAACAATTGCTTTTATACCCACGATCTGGGGGCATTACTTGTATACTACTAATGGTACGAGTTACACAACCGTAAAGATCTATGAGTTGTAAGTACTCAAAACAAGTTAAATAAGAGGCAATGGAGATTGGATGGGATTGTTAAATGATCATAACAGTGAAAACCAAAGAAATTCATTACTACCAGGATCGAAACTTGAACTTCAAGCTTTTATAGCCTTAATAACCGGGTGATAAAAGAAGGAAAGTCAGGCCAGATGTCCGATTAGACTGAGTACTAGCGTAAAGATGCTAGGGAAATTAACGGAGGAACTTGTATGAGAAAGATTATAACCACATGGGTTGTAAAGGTGTACTCTATATTAAGTTAAGGTAGAATATCAAATATCTTCGGGAATGTTACAATAGCTTGAAAATACCCCAATAGATAGGGGAATGAATTACAGTGGACCTCTTAACACATGTTCCTAAAACATCCTGAGAAAGCAACGCACTCGATATAATAGTTCACTTACTGACCCAATCCGCATACTTCCTAAAGATCTATTTCAGCTGAACACCTGAAAAACCTTCCTTAATCGTATCACGACGTAGGGATCTCATTTTAGTTATTACAAATCAAGAAAACCACTTCACGTATTATTCTTGGTGGGTTGTGTATGTGACTTCCTAATCGACCTGAACACGGTCTGTAGTCCTCTAACAAACAATCAAACCAAATAAAGTATTCAAACATTAGAGGAAAGTGAGACGATAATTTCAATCCTCGCACACTAACAGCTATCATAATATTTTACAAGCGGGTATATACTACATTATACGGGCAAGAATATAACTCGCCACCTTATTCAATTGAAAATTGGTGACCCTTAAAATACTAAAATCTGAATCGTTTTCTGAAACCACAGATTAGGCACGTAATATTACAAACAAACTGACAGCCGCCTGAGGCTAACGAAAAGACTATACCAATATATGGGAGCAAATGATGATTCTTGGAAGGTGTTAGTTGAGTTAATGAAACCGACGGGTTAACTTGAAGACTGTACTAAATTGCCTCGAATATTAACCCCGTAACGTATTAAACAAAATTATTTCACTCTTGATATTTTATATATATCAAATCTGAACGAGTGCCTTACTACCAGGGCGGATGTAGCACCACCTGAAAACTTGAATACAACTAAACTTTATAAAGGAAACCGCGAAAATATGAACGAGGAAAATTAAACAGTTACGAACCAATAAAAAATTGCATTGAATAAGTTCGGTGGAATCCACACAGGGAATCAAACATGATCGGAAACAAAACAACGCATTCTGGAACAAATACTTATAAACTGTTCCACTAAAGGGGCGTAATTGGCATATTGAATTTTGAGGACGAAATTTCTTAACTGGGGGAGAATGTGACATTCGTGACAAAACCGGATACATCTTAGTAATTTCAAACTCGAATAAGCATTTAACCGATTATTGCGTAACGAACAAACAAATAACCGAACGGGTCTGGTTATGACCTGGATATCCCGGGGGGGGGGGGGCATCTATAAGTGATATACATCTATTATAAGCCAACATAGTTGAAAGAGGATGATGTGCTGATGTAGACAACAATTAGGATCTTTATATGTTACAGCTTGTATCTCAATGTGCGGAATCCAATGAGAGTGAACAAAACAAGTAAACATTAAGCATCATATTCAATGATAACTTCATAGATTACAAGATATGATTCTATGGAAACTTTCTCTCTCTACTCTCTCACTCTAACATGCATCAAAAGTCTACATAATAACACATAAGTCCCCTACTTATAGGAAACAACAAGTAAGACCTCAAGCTCGTATAGGTTATACAGCGCATATTTTATGCGCCGCATAACATATGCGGTGCTTGTGGACTTATGCGTTAAACACAATTCACTACATACATTTTACATTTTAAGCCCTATACAATCATATCTAACACATTTAAGACCCAATCAATAGACATTATGTTCTAACAATATTGATATTAAGGCCTTAGTATGATAGCAAACTAGTTAAACGAAAACATGCTCGTTTAACTACCCGCTATGGATTTAAACGTGAAATATAGTTCCGAACAAGCATTGTATCATCCTTTAAGCCGAAAAAGATTTACCAAACATTTGTTGGGAATGCTTTAAATGATCCGTGAAAATGTTTCGATTTTTACAAACAAATGGTATGTTTTTCTGAATTTACAAGAAATTGGGTAAAAAAGACTCGTTTTCGCACTGTTTGACTTACCCGGTACATTTTTCGCGCCAAAAACCAAACCTAAAATAAATTTGGACTCGGGATTCCGTGTTCGTGCATGTAAATCAAGAAAAGTGGGCCAAATGCGACCCAAAGGGGGCCCAACAGGCCCAGCCCGCCAAAGTTGAAAAAAAAACCTAAATATTATTATTTATTTTAGTTACTTCCTATTTAAGCTACTTAGGATATTTTAACATAATTATTATGAAAATTTCTGGAGTTAGCAACTGTGTTCTTCATCAAGACGAAAAACACTAGGTAAAACTTCATTTTAATCAATTTTTCCAACTTGTTAATCTTGTTTAATATCATATAAATATAGTTTGATTACCAAAAATCACTTCCAACCATGTAAAAATCCTAAAAACTATCCAAAAACATTTTTTGATCCTACACATGGTTAGAGGGTTTAGACGACATTTTACAGTTTTTTGGCCATAAACACGGATTAGAGGGTTTAGACGACATTTTACAGTTCAAAAATTCGGTTTAGAACCCTAACTTTCATGGCTGGTCTCTTGATAATACATGCTTGGTTTGTGATATAGGACCTGTAATTAGCTTATGTAGAGGCACGAAAACCCAGAAATTGGATTAAGAGAGCGAAAACGGGCGAAAACCACAAAGGTAAGGACGAAATGTTCGATTACGGGCTGTTTAGGTGAAGGTTATGATCTGCATTTTGTTAAGACATGAAAGTTTTCAGGGACATCAGGGACCTTATCATTGAATCCCTGTCCAAATTTGGTAATTTTCGACCATCCGAGAATATTTGGCGAATTTATTACCGAATTAGGGCGTTTATTTGGGAAAAATAGTTAAAATGCTTGAGAAATTATGAAATTTTGTGGGGAATTCAAATTTAGTATATTATGATCACATATAAAATTTGGGGTCATTTGGAAAACCCTAGGTATTTTTTGTGCAATTGCGTTTATTCGGATTTTCCTAGCCATTTTTTGGCTCGAAAATGATATATGTCAAGATTGTTAGCTTCTGGAATTACTACAGGTTATTTGGGAAATTTTTTTGGTTACTTAGGAATTTTGGCGGATTTTTCGGAGATCATTTGCTATAAAGGGATGATTTTCGGGCTAAATATAGCATATAAAATGAATTTTTATAAATTTATAAATTAGTAAACAATTCTAGAATTAATTTTATAAACATCTACATATTTTATTTGATAAGTTTCTAAATTTTCATGATCTAATGATTAACGGATAATTAATTGTGCTAATTTGAACAAATGTAATTCTAACAAATACCGGCAAGTTCGTGATTAACGGACCTAATATCAGAATATCGAGAATGATCAAAAAGCATATTTTCGGATTAATTATGTAAAAAATAACTTTCTGTGAGAAATCCAAACAATCTGGATAGATTGTACGCATTTTTTTCCAAATCAAACTGAATAAACAGAAACGATCCTCGTGCCCGTAAATTGTGATAATTCTTTAACTTATTCATTTTACCAACTGACACATTTACCCAAGTTTACCCCCCATAAATCTTTTCCAAATGCGTAAACGAGCAATTTGGCTCAGCTGGTATAACGGGGAAACTGAGCCAAGTTCGATTTTAAACATCAGACATTGAACAACATCACAATCTAAACCTATTGACACTTTCTGGGTGTTACAGCCACACCCACACTAGTTGTACAGCCCAGCTTAGTATAAAGATTATAATTATATTAAGTGATAGCAAAGGATACGAACCCCGAGCTGACCTTGCACTGAGTGCCACAGAACCATGAATTTCATGACCCCTCTTTTCAAATTGTTTACGAACTTTTTGGCGTGAAAAGCATATTTATATAGGTTATCTATATAGAAACGGTTTAGGATATAGATTATCTGAACGTTTACATACAAAAAGTCCCTATAAACATAACGATTGATTATGTGCGAACGAATGGTGAATAGTATTGTTGAATGATAAATTAAGTGGACGTGGTACGAATACCAAAACATAATGAAATTACACGTGACAACACGTTTATACAAATACACTATGTAATGTTAAACATAATTGGCTGGAGGAACAACGTGGTCTGTAACGGCCATGGGTGAATAACCTGGTCTGTAACGGCCATGGGAGAATAACGTGGTCTGTAACAGCCATGGGTGAATAACGTGGTCTGTAACGGCCATGGGGAATAACGTAGTCTGTAACGGGCATGGGGACTAACGTGGTCTGTAATGGCCATGGGGATAACGTGGTCTGTGACGACCATGAGAATAACGTGGGCAGTGGAGGCCATGAGTATATTGTCAGTGGAAGGGGGGGCCATACCTAGGGTTCTAATCGATCATAAAACTCAATCAAGAATCATGTTAACGACATACCTAGGGTTCTAATCGATCATATATCAAAAACATATCAAACACATATCATCATGCTCATGATATATTAACCATATTTCAAATAAATAACCTCTAGGGTTTCTATCAACAATCAAAACACAAGATAAGTAAGAAACTAGAATCGAACGAGAATTGCTTACGTATATTGGTTTACGGTGAATGCTATGAACCCTAGAACCTCTAATCTACCAAGGAACATCATAAATCACCCAAGGAAGTATGAAAAATCGTTTGGAGACAGCTGCACTTGTTTATATGTGATTTAGGGTTTGAAAACCGTTTTTAATCAAAAATTTCGACCTAGAAATCCCCCGCGCGGCGCGAGTGATTTAGCCATATCCTTCGCGCGGCTCGGGGTGCTTTATGGTTTATATATATATATATATATATATATAGTCAAAGTACGAACACGCAAAGCAAGTAATCACATAGCATGCACGGGTATTTGTTTACGGGATTGACATTTATCACCAACGAGTACGGACCGACTCTTTTGTGTGACTCGTTAATGACTCGTATAAATGTTATGTGTGACGCATAATATAATGAAGTCGGGTTGACGGCGTTAACTTGGAAAAGCGAGGTGTCAGACTTTATGCCTATTTTCTCTCCCAAGTTGAACATAAGAATATCAATGAAGCATTGAAAGACAACAGCTGGGTGGAAGCCCTACAGGAGGAGTTAGCTCAATTCAGGGACTTACATTTATGAGATTTAGTGGGCAAACCCAAAGGAAAATATGCAATTGGCATCAATTGGGTTTTCAGAAATAAGAAGGATAAAAGAGGAATAGTCATCAAGAATAAAGCAAGACTAGTGGCTCTAGGATGCTTACAAGAAGAAGGGGTAGACTTTGAAGAAGTCTTTGCTCCAGTTGCCAGAATAGAAGCCATCAGAATATTCTTAGCATATGCAGCATCCATGAACATCAAAGTCTATCAATTGGATGTCAAGTCATCATTCTTGAATGTGAAGATTGATGAAGAAATGTACGTGACACAACCTCCAGGATTTGAAGAACTAATTTATCCAAATAAGGTGTACAAACTGAGCAAAGCATTGTATAGACTACATCAAGCTCCTAGAGCTTGGTATGATGAGCTCTTAAATCACCTTCTGGATGATAGCTTCAGCAAAGGATCAATTGACAAAACTTTGTTTTACCAGAGGAAAAGAAGAGACCAACTGTTTGTTCAAGTATATGTTGATGACATTATGTTTGGATCAACAAAAGAACAAATGTGACAAGATTTTGAATAAGTCATGAAATCTAAATACAAGATGAGCTCAATGGGAGAAATGAATTTTTTCCTTAGATTGCTAGTGCAGCAGAAGACAGATGGAATATTCATCAATCAATCCAAGTATGTTCAAGAAATTCTGAGCAAATTCAAGTGCCAAGACAACAAGACAATGTCTACTCCAATGGACAAACATGAGAAAATGGTACTTGATGAGAAGGGGGAGCCAGTGGACCAGCATGAATATAGGGCCAAGATAGGATCACTGATGTATTTGACAGCTTCAAGGCCAGATATCATGTATGCAGTCTGTGTATGTGCAAGATTTCAAGCAAACCCCAAGGTCTCCCACATGTTAGCAGTGAAGAGGATATTCAGATACCTTAAAGGCAAACCAGGTTTAGGAATTTGGTACCCAAAGAACCCCTCATTTGACTTGATGGCCTACACTGACAGTGACTATGATGGTTGCAACATGAGCAGGATGTCAACATCAGGAGGATGCCAATTTCTTGGAAATAGGCTGGTGTCATGGCAATGCAAGAAGCAAACTATAGTGTCCATATCAACTGCTGAAGCTGAGTACATTGTTGCATCTGCTTGCTGTGCATAGGTTCTCTGGATCCAAAATCAACTGTCGGATTATGGTATGAATTTCTTACTTACTTCCATTTTAATTGATAATACTGCTGCCATGTTTATTGCCAAAAATCATGTTCATCATTCTAAAACAAATCACATTGAAATTAGGCATCATTTCATTAGAGATTATAGTGAAAAAGGGCTTAATAGAAATAAAAAGGGTAGAAACAACTGATAATTTGGATGACTTGTTCACCAAACCATTAGACAAAACCAGGTTTCATTATCTATTAAAATGCCTAGGAATGATAAATGCTGATGAAGTCTGATTCATGAATTGTGCTTAAGTGAGATGCTAATTGGCAATCTATTTGATACTCACTGTCTTGATTGCATGATTTGATGTTATAGGCTTAAATGACTATCTGTTTGCATGAATCTTGCTTATTTATTTTGATTGTATGAAATGTGAAGTCCGGTGACTAATTATGACTTTAATATTTTCTTATCTGATCTATTTTGATTGATTTGAGTGCTTCGAGCATGAATCTGTGCTTGAAATTGATTTATGGCTCTTCGAGCACAAACAATCTATCTTGAAAACCTTTCTAAGTATTTCAAGCACAGATAGCATGTTTCTAATGTTCGATCACAGACATATGTCTAGAATATTTGTCTAAGTTTTTTCGAGCAGATGCATTGAAATGACAGATTCTAACTCTGCTTGATAGGATTCATATGTGCTCGAAATGAAAATGTGTTGATTATGTGAATCATAGGTGCTGTTTGTGAATCACATGCTCTCAAATGACAAAATTGTTTTTTCAAAAATCAAGTGCAAATTGAATTTTAAAGAAAGTGGTTTTGAAACACTTAATATGGTTTTTTATTTAACAAACAGCTTTTGGTGAACCCATATGAGAATTGATAAGATTATTCAGTTGCAATATTTATAGAAGCTTGAAAAAGGTTTTGTGATAGAAATAGTATCCAACCTATGGGAACTGATAGAAAACTATCTGATCAAACTAACACGTGGATTATAGGCTTAAAAGACCTGATTTATTCATTGATTGTATAGTTGGTTTCCATGATGAGTAGTCGACACAGTGATATAAACATAATGAACTTGCTAAGACTGATGTGGGGAAACATTTGAAGACCAAGGTATGTTTCCTTGCATATCTCTCCAAATGATAGGCAGAAAGGTAATTATCTAGTCATACACAAGCCTGTTGATGTATTGGTCAACCAAAAACTCTTTTTGAATAAATGAGGAGTTATATATATATATATATATATATATATATATCTAAAGGTAATAGAGTATGCAAAAAAAAATAAAAATAAAATAAATAAATAAATTTGTGGGTAATTATAAATATTCTTATATTTTCTATAAAATAATCAGACTTAAAGGGGCACCAAGGGAACTACAGGGGTGGAGCATCCAAATAAGTCCTAAACACCCTGAATGTAAGGCATGTAAGTCCGGATGGCATATAAGTCCAACGTTCAACCTTAAAGTCTGATCTTCAAAAACTCTACTTATTAATTAAAACAATTTAACCATACATCAGGGGGTTGAAGTCAATTTGGGATGACTTGGAGAAATCTGAATAAACTTTGAGAAGAGATAAGGGCCAACCAAAGTCCAAAAGTGTTGACCATTCATACCATATGCACCTAAATGAACCTTAATCATATCACTGAAATCAATGATAATCATGCTAAGTTTATACATGCCATCAACCTGTTTTGGTGTCATAATAATGTCAAACATTAAGTGTTGTGAAAGTGATTAGATGGTATGGTCCCATGTTGAGATCTTTCTATAAAATGTTTTGCTTGGAATATTAACTGAAATCTGATCTCTTATTTCACCTAATACTGAATGCTTAGGGCAACTCAGTATCTAAAAGATTATTCTTGATGAATTTTGAAGGTTTAAGCATAATGTTTTTGGCGTGTGATAATATCTGTTTACTGAACAAACATGAATTACCTGTCAAAATGTGATCTGTTATGACAAAATTGTTTTTCGAGCATGTTCTACCTGTTAGATTTGTTCTTTAAGTGTTTCGAGCATGCGGTTGTGCCTAATTTTGACAAACTGTTACTCTTCGAGCACAATGATATGTAGTGAAATGTTTTCTAAGTCATTCGAGCACAGACCATGATTCTCGAGCATGGAATTATGTTCTATGGATTACTCTAACTCATATGAGCAAAGATTCTTGCTTCTTTCATATGAATCTGCTTTTCGAGCACAAACTTTGTCTTGATATATTTTTATAAGTTTTCTCGAGCATGTGTGCATATCGAGTGCAAGTTGTCTTTTTCGAACATGTTTGTAGTTAGAACACAAGCTAAGTCATGATAGATTTCTTTAAGTGTTATCGAGCATGAGAGTATGCTAGATGCTCAAACTTGGATTCATGAGCACAAGAAATGGGATGCTAGATTTTGTTATGTGTTTCGAGCATGTGCTAGAACCTTAGGCTTACCTCTACGAGCAAAGATTAGGAAATGAAAATTTTGCTAAGTTTCTCGAGCATGAAGATAATCTACGAGCATAGGTAACCATAGAATAATTCTCTTAGTATGTTCGACTCGGATAGATGATTTGGATGTGTTTCGAGTACGGTTGAATGACTAAATATTTTTCTAAGTAGTTCGAGCACATGAGATGTTTGTTATGGTTTTGAGCATGAAGGTTAACTCTAGCACATGAATGAATGCATGTGTGTGAAGGATGATTGAAATTGGTTAAGGTAAGACCTCGAGCTCAGTTGTATCTCGATCAAACATGAAATCAACTGATAAATATGTTAAGTTTTCTCTCGAGCATACATGGTCTCGAGCACACTTTTAAATGAACATTTCAGTTAACCATTTTCAATTCAAACTATAATTGAGCATACTTGAAATAGTATCTTCGAGTATACTGGGAGCCAGCTAGTTTTGGCTGTATGCTCGAGCATGGGAGGAGGTACATTAAATTTCAAATTCAAAATTAAATGACATATGGCGTGCACTACACAACAAATCTAAGTTTTACAGTCCAAACTTCAGGTATAAAAGGGGGACTTAGAAAATTTTCCAAACATTTTCCTTTCCCTCTCTCAACCTAAACTTATACTACCTCCTTGCTCGTGCCTGTCTACCTGCTCGAAATCACTCGATTCTGCTGGATTATTGTTCGAAAATAGCCATTAGCTCTGTTTTGTAACACCCGTTAATTTTAGGTACAAAGATTTAAAGCTTTTAAAGTATGTATATTTCTCGGGAGTTAGCCAGCATGCCTCGTTGAACTTATCATCTTCCCGGTACGTTAAATCATTTAACTTTTCTTTCAAGTTGCCATATCCTTCAACTTGGAGGGGCTAGGATGAAACATTTTATATTATAACATAAAACATAAAACATAAAACCCTAACCCCCCCTTCTTCCTTGTCTGATCGGCAGCAAGGCAGCAGCCACCCCCCTCGTTTTTCTTTTTTTGCAGCCAAGTTAAGGTCTAAAACTTCAATTGAAGGTTAGTTCTATGTTTCCCCAAGTCTTTTACACCTTAATTGATCATTATATCACGCGTATTGATCGATAAACGACTTGTTCTAGGCTAACCGGGTGGGCCGTCCAATTGAGCAATTCCGGGACTGTTTTGGTGGAGGTTTTTGCACCAACATATTCCTAGGTATGTCTAGTATAACATACTTTAAGATTATGCACATTGGTGTTAGTTTGACTCGTCAACTAGTTGTAGTATGAAAGATAGTTTTCGGTTGGCTAGAATGGTAGATTGTTGCGTTTAACGTGAGGGATGAAGTAAGTGATGACCAATTCAGTTCGGAGCTTTGGTTTAATATATGGGTTGTTGGAAAATGATTTTTATAAGTACTGGGGCTGAATTGGTTGTCGGTTACTCAAACGGGTCGGTACAACACACATTTGCGTTTATTGAATAGTTGGTGTGTTGTACTTGCGAGTTACCGACCCATTTGTCTCGTGTAGCGTTGTGTGGACTTGTTGGCTGTGAATTTATCATATTGGGTCCACACGGGGTGGAGTTGGATGTTAATTGCCTAAACGACTCTTAAACGCGCGTGTTAGTATCACCTAGTGCTTCCGGAGGTAATTTAGGAATTCTTTACTCCCGGGAGTATCTAAGAGTTGTGTTGGTAAACTTAAGGCCCTGGGGGCTGTTATGATTGAGTTTGATGAGGTCGAGGCTTTAGGTAACTCGAACCATGTTAGAACGTCGCGTAGGATAAACGAGTCCTTTCGATGTCGTTAGTAATGTTTGTATGTAAATCGACAGGCGTTTGAGTATTGGGGATACTTAGGGGTCCTCTAGCTTCTGGTGAAATCGTGCCTTGTGTCAGGTGAGTTCATGATGCCCCTTTTTACTCTTTTAAGCTTTTGGGCTAGCATGCACACCTAAACGATTTTGCTTGATGAACCGTTTAAAATATTTTGTATGGGCTTACTTGTATAGGGTAGGCCTTGGGATGATGTTATTGTATGTTTGTACATGTATTATTGTATGGCCAATAATTGGCGATGTTATTTAGTTGTTATCGACTAAGGATGTTTACGTATGCCTACTTTGTGTTTGCATACGTTGGATGAGATGTTATGTGTTTGGGTTTTACGTGTGCTCGACCCTGATGTTATTACTTGGATGATATCTATAGGTATATAATTAAATGGATGTTTATATATATATATATATATATATATATATGTATGATTACTTATTATTGATGATGGCCTAACTGTTGTATCCTGTTTTATTTTAAAACTCTTGGAATGATTATGATTATTCTTATTTTAGACCTCAATTATTAAAACTTAAACTCACTCAGCTCAAGCTAACTTTGTGTGCATGTTAGTGTGACTTTCAGGTTAGGAGGAGGATGTATTACCGCTTGGACGTGCACGAAGCTACTTAGACGGTGGAGAGCATACTTAGTCGGAAGTTTTTGTAATGAACATTTTTCTTTAAAGGTTTATTAAATACATTGAAATTTGGTTTTGGGCATAATTCCCGAGTTTTGGGAACTTGTTTTAATAATTATGATTTTCCGCTGAATTATAATCTGAATTGGTTATTTTAATGGAATGAACTGTTTTTAAGTTTAAGTATTTTTGTAACGATTTTGTATGAATAGCAACTGCAGGATTCCCGGGATTCGGGGTCTTATATGTTTCGACCTTGGTTCACAAACTACTATGGAACATAACTAATGGCCATGTGGTTCAAACCCAAGCATAACATGTGAGCCCAGTTGGAGGTCGACAATGAAAAGAGAGAGTTGGAGTTTATCATTAACTTTCTCAACAACTCCAACTTACGGGTGGCACTAACAGAGAATCCTACCATATACAGAAATCATATCACCGATTTCTAAGGTTCTGCTACATATGTGGATGACATAAATGGAAAAATGATCGAAGCATCCGTGTTGAATCAAGATATTGAAGTAACAGAGGCATCCATTAGAGAAGCACTGCAGCTCAATGACAATCATCAAGTGCAGCCTCTATACTCTACTTAAAGACTATTGAGAGTATTCCAGGAGTCGCTTGGTTATCAAGGAATTGTGCATGAGGGACAGTTTCAAAAAGGATGTTTTCCTTTGATATACAGATTTTTGATACACCATGTCATTCAATCCCTATCTATGAGAAGAGGAACATGGACGTTGTTAAGCAGGGAGCTGGCTACTGTGACAGTGGCAATATTGTTTAACAAACCATTCAACTTTTCAAGATTTATTTTTGATGGTCTAGTTAGCAATGTTGAGAAGCAGGCATGTCAGAGATTTCTGATGTATACAAGATTCCTACAAATTTTGATAAATCGTTCCTTGCAAGGGCTGAATCTAGCAGGAGAACCTTTGAGGTTGCAGGATCCCAATATTTACAAAAGAATCAAATGAAGGACATCCTTCCTTGGTTGCTTGATCTAAACATCGCAGTAATGGAAGTTCCTCCCTCCCTGACCAAACTGATGAATCTTATGACGATGATGATGATGAGAGTGATGATAGCTCCGATGACAATGCTGATGAGAATGATGATGTTGCTGATAATGAACTTGCAATTGTCGAACCACAGGCAGAACTTGTGATAGATTAGCCTGTTATAGCCAAAATTGCCAATGCAACATACAATATGGAAGAACTGGCTGTCGGTTCCAGTGAGGTGGCAACTGAACAAACTGATGATGATGCATTTGTTGCCACTATTTTGACCAATGTGGCCGACACTATACAAAAGATTACACCACCTGAATCACCTGATCCTATTGAAGATACGGCTGACACATCATCTCATGGATCTGAGCCAGGACATGATAAAGTTCCCTCATCCCCTGCCACTACTGAACCAGCCAATTCGAGCCCTGACCCTATTCAAGATACTACATCTCCAACACCACCTACATCATCACCTAACCAACCTGCACAAAAAACTTCTACCATTACACCAGCTGTTTCACCTTTACATGAACCTATCCAACATGAACCCATTCCCATCTTCCAAAATATTCAAGATACATCTGCACCTTACAAGGTCCCTTCACCTGAATCATCTTCACCTAAACTATTGAGTCGGATTTGAGTAAGGAAGATTGGAATCTTCTAAACCTCCTCAAGAAATCAGCTAAGTATGGAATACAAGCAAGCCTAGATCATCGAGCATGGTTTACTACCTCAAGCATGGTCTTTTAGCATATTCTTCTAAGTGTTGAAGGCTTCGAGCAAGCTACACTTCTCTGAGCAAGTGTGTTCTTCTGTTGTGTATGGATTGCCAATCGAGCTAACAACTCGATCATTCAAGTTTCAGCCAAGTGATCCGAACACAGGATGTCCGAGCACATTGGTGACGAGCATGGATGCAATAAGAAGATGTCATATGTTGCGAAGTATAGACTTCGAGCATGGTTCAGTTCCGAGCAAGCATCATATTCGAACATGCTGAAGATTGCTAAATAAGTTCAAAACAGAACTAAAGACATAAAGAAGAATAGGCTTGCTCGATGGAAAAGTTCGAGCAAAGCAAGGATTGGTCAAGAAGAATGAAGCATGCTAGAAAAGAATATTTTCTATGTGAAAATATTCTAAGTAAAATATCCTCGAAGACACTCATCGAGCATACATTGCATATTGAGTCTGCTTTGGCAAGATACGAATAATGCACGAAGACTCTTACACTTGTATTTTTGTTTATCTTTCATTATGTTATTATTAGTGAATTATAGAAGGAATGTCAGGGTCTATAAATAGCATCCTAGGTTTCCATTTAGGGAATGACGGAGTGAACGCAATACGAGAGCAAAACATTCCAAACGAATATTCTTTTTGTCTCCTCATATCGCCGCCGCCGTCACGAAACCCTAGACATTCCTTTCACCATCACATTAAATGATATATTAAATGCAGTGAATCTTTGTCTTTGATTTTATTCTTAATGACTATATATTATTGTTTCATTGTTATTATCTCAGACCTTTGTTCCCATCCGTTGAATATTCTAATTACGCCAGAATATCCAATAGGCCTTCAGGTTATTAGATATGTGTGTTCTTGTCAACCTATTTTAGGTTTGCACCAGATTTATGGTCCTAACAAGTGGTATCAGAGCATTGGAAGCTTGCTGAAGGCCACGGGACTAAAGGTTTATGATAAAGCTTGAAGCTTTACAAAGTTTTCACTTGTGAAAGTTCATATCTGAGAAGATGGATGATCAAGAGGTCTCAACAAACAAGATTCCAATATACTAGGACAAGAAAACGTCATCAAGTGGAAAGTCCTATTTGAAGCTTCTGTCAACTATAATGACCCCGATCTTTGGAACTCAATCGAAGATGGACAGTATATTTCCTCCCTTGCTGCAAACTACAGTGCCACCATTAAAAGCAAGATGAAGAAAAGAGACGACAAGGTACTGTCAATGTTGAAACCATCATAAAACCGCTAAGGAGATGTATGATGATGTTATTGACATGTTTGAGGGTAACACATAGCTCAAAGACATCAAAAAGGACAGATTGAAACAACAGTTGGATCGATTCAAGTTCAAAGAAGGTGAACGACTAACGTCACTGTTGTAGAGGTTCATGACCATTGTGAATGAAATCGGAACAACTGACTTACTGATTTTTTATTTTGAGCTGAATATGAAATTGCTGTCCTCATTGTCTGGAGAATGGTACACAGCCACCAAATTTATTAAGGAAAAGGCCAATTTTCACAACTTCAAGTTGGATGATGTGATAGCATTTCTAAAGGCTGCTGAGAATGAGATGACAGAAAACAATATGATAAGAGAAGAGAAGCCCAGCTTCCCAATGACAAATGCTTTAGTGGCACATACGACAAACCTCACTCTTAAGTCTCATCAACGGCCAATTGTGGAAGAACCTGCTGAATCAGAATCAATGTGTGGAGGAAGCCATTCAAGATTTAATGTCCAATTGAATGAAGATGATGCGGCTTCTACAGCAAGTGGACACCCTCCTTACACACAAAACAACTCAAGTTATGGTATTGATTATCAAGCACTATTCTCCGTGTTTACGGATTCTTACCATGCCTTTGTTGCAAAGAATCTGATTAACACTAGTATATAGTGCAAGAAGATCTTGAGGACATGGACATAAAATGGCAGGCTGCAATGTTGGCAGTTAGAAGCAAAAGGTTGTACAAAAGGACTGAGAGATCATCATTCTCAGGACCCAATGACTGAATCGGATTTGACAAATCCAAAGCCAATTGTTACAACTGCCAGCAGCCAGGGCATTTTGCAAGGGAATGCAATCAACTAAAGGACTTTGGTAATCAAGTGAATCAAAACCAATTTTATCAAAACCAACATCAAAATTATCCTCTAAAGGTAGACAAAGAGAGCAGAAGTGAATATCTAAGCAGTTTAAGAGTGTATTCGAAGACATACAAGAATTTGTGAAGCAATATGAAGATTTAATTGTGAACAGTGAAGTGGAGTTTGTCATGAAAGAGCCTGTTAAGACAGATGAGAAAGAAGTAAAGTTGATTTAATTGAGAAGGAAGAAATGGAGTGAATACTCCAGTGAAGAAAGCAACTATAGTTGCAAAATTGACAGATCTTCATATGACAAGAAGAGAAACAAGAAAGCTTCAAAGAAGAAGAAAAATAGTGAACAGATACCAAAGCTACCAAAAACAACCCCTAAACTTCAGAGACACTATGAAAAGATGATGAGGAAACAAGTTGTTTGATATATTTGAAAAACCTCAATCGCAAAACAAGAATGACAAATCAGAGGGTTACACATATGATCAACATCCTCCCATTTATCCAGTGTTTTCTAACCATGAGCTGTTAGACATTGGGAATGTTTAGTATGTACCAATGAGAAGGTATGCAACTGATCAAGTAGCAAGATCCTCAAGCCCTCCAACCAAACTAAAGAAGATTACCTTTTTCAGGGAAAAGTATCCTCAAATACTTGATATTAGCAAGCCAATAAACATAGACTTCACCAACTCTTTATGCCCTAAAACCTCTTTAGGTTTTGACTTCCCAAAGCCTAGTGACAAGATCAAGGAAAAGCAACTGCTTGAAGACATGGGAAGCTTTGCAAATGTGTGGTGCAAGAAGTGTGATGCCTATGGACGTCACACTGATTCATGTTGGGTGGTTGAAGACACATTTGAAATTCCTGACATTGTCAATGGATTTGATATGAAATGATACAAAGAAATGTATGCGAATTATTTGAATGGAAAAGGGGGTTTTTCTAAGGGTGAGGATAATAGGTTGACCTTGGAAAAGAGGCTAAAATTTGTTCTGAAAATCAATGAAAATGCACAGAAATCAGACAAGTCTGCCAAGGGAAGAAGGTCAAGTAAAAAAGGAAAATCTAAGTTGAGACCTGGTGTCCTGAATGGTGATGAAAAATTTCTCCTGAAGCAGGGATTTGAACCAAGGGATTTCAATGGAGAACCAAGCAAGAGATAAACAACTGGAAAGACTTTGTGCTTGAAAAAATTGAAGAAAGTATCAAATCACCAATTGAATATGAATCTGATTTTGATGAATCATGTGAAACAGTTTATGAAGATCCAGTTCCCACTCCTGTTGAAGGTCAAAATGACTCTGACTTACAAACTGATCCAGTTTGTAGCTCAGATGTAACTCATCTTTTCATGTGTGTATATGCAGGAACAGTCCTTGGATGGAAATAATATATGGTATATAGACAGCGAATGTTCCAGGCATATGCTTATGATAGGGAAGCACATGTTAATTATGAAAGAAAGTTTGAAGGACATGTTGCATTTGGGAGTGATGAGAATGGAGGAAAAATTGTTGGAAGAGGCACTATTACAAATGGCAAAGTATTTTTGAGAATGTGCTGCATGTTAAAGGACTACATTATAACCTACTCAATATTTCTCAAGTGTGTGATAAAGGATACAAGGTTGCCTTCAATGATGAACATTGCCTAATCCTCAAGCCTGAATTTGTCATTCCACCAGAAATGATTATGATGATGGCTCCAAGGAATGGGAACCTCTATGAGCTAAGAATGAAGAATTCAATCTCCAGTGGTAGTTCATGCTTTGTTTCCAAAGCTACAAAAAATGAGACCAGACTGTGGCACAAGAAGATGTGCCATGTCAATCTCAAAAAAATGAACAAACTTGTAAAAGGTGAACATGTTATGGGACATCCAACAAGAGAATTCAAATGAAAAATGTTCCTCATGTCTCAAAGGAAAGCAACATAAGTCAACCCATAAGAGCCAAATGATAAATTCTATTGATGAAGTGCTAGAACTACTTCACATGGATCTGTTTGGTCCTGTAAGTGTTCGAAGCATTGGTAAGAAGAGATTTTGTTTAGTTATCACTGATGATTTTTCAAGATTTACATGGGTCTTTTTCATGGGAAGCAAAGATGAAACTCCAGAGCTGATCAAAACCAATGTATTGAAAATGGAAAATCAATTGGAGAAAAGAGTGAAAGTGATTAGAAGTGACAATAGGTCAGAGTTTAAGAATGGATTGATGGAAGAATTCTGCACTTCTAAAGGGATCTTCCAACAATGTAGTGCTCAAAGGACTCCTGAGCAGAATGGTGTTGCAGAAAGAAGAAATAGAACATTGATTGAAGCTGCAAAAACAATGATAGCTGATGCAAACTTACCAGTGACTTTCTGGGCAGAAGCTATCAACCTGCATGTTATGTGCAAAACAGGGTTCTTTTGAACAAAGCTCACAACAAGACTCCATATGAGATTATCTTCAAAAGAAAACCTTATATGAAGTTCTTGAAACCTTTTGGTTGTAAATGTTCATTGCGGAACACAAGGGATTATCTAAACAAGTTTCAGTCCAAATCACTGGAATGTTTCTTTGTTGGATATTCAACTCAATCAATGGCCTACAGAGTGTATGTCAAAGAGCACATGGTAGTCATTGAGTCCTCTAACATAAACTTAAATGAAAATCACTTTAACAATGTAGATGGACCCAAATGGTTGTTTAACATGGAAAAGATGATTAAATCATTCAAGATATACAATGAAGACATGGATGACAGCATGTTCGGGACAAGCATTAAAGAGAAAGGAAAACAAAGACAGATTGATATGGACAGGCTGTGGTCATCTATTGCATCTAGAGAGAAAGGATACACATTTGAGAAGAGCAACCAAAGACCTAATGAAATGGAGATCAATGATCAAGAAGCTGCAGTTGAAGTATCAAATGAAGGCCCAAGTGAAGTGGAAAGTGAACCACTACATAGTCAACAGCAAAGTCAACCTCAAGAAACAAACAGATGTGAAGACAGATTTCAGTCTTTGTTTGATTCTCTTCATATTGGAACCAATAAAGCATCCTCATCTGCAAATACTCTTAACCAATTGACTACTGAATCTAAAGAAATGCCTTAGAATGAAACTGATGATGTGGATATGACAAACCTTGAATTAGTAGAAACAGCACATCAAATTGTTCAGACTACCTCTACTGCAAGAAATCATCCTACTGAGATCATTATTGATGACTTGCATGAAAGAGTGATAAGAAGCTCTTCTGAAAAGGCAAAAATATGCCTCTATGCCTGTTTTCTATCCCAAGTTGAACCAAAGAACATCAACCAAGCTTTTAAAGACCACAACTGGGTAGAAGCCATGCTGGAGGAGTTGGCTCAATTCAGAGACTTACATGTATGGGATCTGGTTGACAAACCCAGAAGAAAATATGCAATTGGCACTAAGTGGGTCTTTAGGAACAAGAAGGATGAACGAGGGATAGTCATCAAGAACAAAGCAAGACTGTTAGCTCTAGGGTGCTTACAAAAAGGAGTAGACTTTGAAGAAGTCTTTGCCCCTGTTGCCAGACTAGAGGCCATTAGAATCTTCCTACAATATGAAGCATCCATGAACATAAAGATCTATCAATTGGATATCAAGTCTGCATTTCTGAATTGGGAAGATTGATGAGGAAGTGTATGTGACACAACCACCTGGATTTGAAGATCCAATCCATCCAAAACAGGGTGTACAAGCTAAGTAAAGCTCTGAATGGATTACATCAAGCTCCTAGAGCTTGGTATCATGAGTTGTCAAACCACTTTTTAGATAATGGCTTCTGCCGTGGAGCCATTGACAAGACTTTGTTTTATAAGAAATGGAAGAAAGACATTCTGTTGGTACAAGTGTATGTTGATGACATCATATTTGGTTCAAAAAATGAACAAATGTGTAAAGATTACAAGTACAGTAGAACGCAAATGATATTTTCATATTTGATGACATCATATTTGGTTCATAAAGACCTTCTGCTGGTACAAGTGTATGTTGATGACATCATATTTGATGACATCTAATGGCTTCTATGGGAGAAATGAACTTCTTTCTTGGACTACCAGTACAGCAGAAGGCAGATGGTATTTTCATAAATCAATCAAAGTATGTTCAAGAAATACTCAATAAATTCAAGTGCCAGGATTACAAGACACTGTCCACACCAATGGACACACATGAGAAGATAGTACCCGATCAAAAGGGGGAGCCAGTGGACTAACATGAGTATAGGACCAAGATAGGATTATTGATGTATCTGACATCATCTAGGCTAGATATTATGTTTGCTGTGTGTGTTTCTGCAAGATTTCAAGCTAAACCCAAGGTCTCCCACATCTTGGCAGTGAAGAGGATTTTCAGATATCTTAAAGGAAAACCAGACTTAGGAATTTGGTACCCAAAGAACCCCTCTTTTGACTTGATGGCCTATACAGACAGTGACTATGATGGTTGCAATATGAGTAGGAAGTCAACTTCAGGAGGCTACCAGTTTCTTGGAAACAGGCTGGAGTCGTGGCAATGTAAGAAGCAAACTACAGTGTCCATCTCAACTGCTGAAGCTAAGTACATTGCTGCATCTGCTTGTTGTGGACGGGTTCTATGAATCTATAATCAACTGCTGGATTATGGTCTGAATTTCTTACTCACTCCTATTTTGATTGATAAAACTACTGCTATGTTCATTGTTAAAAATCTTGTTCATCACTCTAAGACTATGCGCATTGAAATTAGGCATCACTTTATTAGGGACTGTAGTAAAAAAGGCTTAATAGAAATGAAAAGGGTAGATACATTTGATAATTTGGCTGACCTGTTCACCAAACCTTTAGATAAAACCATGTTTCATTTTTTATTAAAATATCTAGGTATGATAAATGCTGATGAAATCTGATTAATGATGTGTGCTTAAGTGAGATGCTTATGATTATCTGTATTGCTCACTGAGATTGATTGCATGATTTGTTGCTATATGCTTAACTGGCAATTTTGATTAAATGAATCATGCTTGATGAATTATTTGTGTTGAAAATAACATGTATTTGATGTTCATGTCTCTTGTACTTAAATATGTGCATACTTGACATATTTTGTGTGATTTAAGTATTTCGAGCATGGATCTATGCTTGATAGTGCATTTGTTGCTCCTCGAGCATAAACAAATACTACCTGAGAAATTTCAAGTATTTCGAGCACAAGTGACATGTTTCTGCTGTTCGAGCATGGACACATGTACAGGAAAACATTCTAAGTATTTCTAGCACAAGTCTATTGCTCGAGCACAATGATTAAGTCATGAACTTTCAAAAAGTCTTTCGAGCACATGCATTGAAATGATAAAATTCCAAGTTTTCTCAATAGAACTTTTGTGTGCTCGAGGGAAAGAACTGTCAAGATTGTATGAGTTTGCTGATTGTGTGAATCTTAAGTGCTGCTTGTGAGTTATGTGTGCTTGACTGACAAAATGTTTTTCAAAATCAAGAACAACATGAATTCTCGAAGAAAATGAATTTTGGAAAACATAAATGGTTTTTGACTAAGCAAACAGTTTTCGGTGAACTCATATGAGAAATGACAATATTATTCAGTTACAAGCTTTAAAGAAGCTTAAAATGTTTTCCATATAGAAATAGTATCCAACCTTCTGGAAAATGATAGTACATTTTTTAATCTCCTAACACATTGAATATAGGCTTAAAAGCTTTATGCTCAGTCATTGACAATTTGTATGGTATCTTCTCATGAGTGTAATTGCCTATGTGATACAAACATAATGATCATGCTAAGCCAGACGTGGTGATACATTTGAAAATTAAGGAATGTTCTCTAACACATCTCTCCGGATGATGGGCAGAAAGGTAACTATCCAGTCATACACGAGCCTGTTGGTGTTTTGGTTACCCAAAAAGATTACTTTTTTTCTGAGCGAAAATAGCAAGATCAATATATATATCTATACAAAAAAAAATTGGTTAGTACAAATGTAATATATTTTTAAATAAATGCAGATTTAAAGGGGATCCAGGTTAACTACAGGGGTGGGGCATGCAAATAAGTCCTAAGCACCCTGAATGTAAGACATGTAAGTACGTATGGCATGTAAGTCCAACGTTCAACCTTAAAGTCTGATATTTTATATAAATCTGCTAAAATTTTAAAACCATTTTTGATCAAGGCACCAGGGGGTTAAAGTCAAATTGGGGTGACATGGAGAAAGCTAAATAAGCCTTGAGAAGAGATTAGGGACAACCTGAAGTCCAAAGTTTTGACCATTCAATCCATGTGCATTAATTAAACCTTAAGTATATCACAAAAAGCTATGATAATCATGCTAAGTACCAATACCTATTGTCAACCTGACTTAGATCATAATAAGGCCAATCATGAAGTGTGTGAAAGTTATTGAACAATATGATCCCATGTTGAGATCTTCCTATAAAACTGTTTTGAAATGACCAATCAACTGAATTTTGATCTCTTATTCACCTTAAACTTAAGCTTGAGTCTAAAAATGTCTTGAATGATAAATCCTAGTGATTTAAGCAAAGCTTTTGTGTGCACATTTCCAAAGTGTTGGACAAATGTTTTTGTGTGTCAAACCTAAGTTCTGAAATGGTTGAAGTATTCTTGAGCACGAAATGGTTGATGTTCTGAAATGGTTGAAGTGTTCTCGAGCATGATACTATGACTAATAATATGCATGTGACTCATCAAGTACACTAATGTGATGTGTAATTTGGAGTTAAGTCGTTCGAGCATAGATCAAGCCCCACGAGCACATATATTCACATGATAAATTTCTGTTAAGTGTTTTCGAACATGAATGTACTTCACGAGCATATGATCTGTCATGATAGATTTCTAAGTGTTGTCAAGCCTGCATATACTCTACGAGCATAGGTGTTCACAGTATTATTTGTCAAGTATGTTAAAGTAGAGTTAAGATGATGTTCTTAATGTGTTTCGAGTATGAATGATTCACTGAATATTTCTAATAAGTACTTCGAGAACATGGATTGAGAGTTCTGGCTGAGAATTTGGTTTTAAGTACCTTCGAGCAAGCTACATATCACGAGCACGCTAGTCTGCATTACATTGAATTTGAAAACTCTCGAGTATGACCCAATACTTGAGCATGTGATAGCTTATTTTCATTAACAATTGGCTAAGGTATCGAGCACGAGTTTATTCGAGCAAACTATCTCGAGTATACTAGTCTTCGAGTAACCTAAGTGAACACTTAAAAAGTATGTCGAGCGGGACGTGGGAAAGGTCTTCGAGTACGATGGGAGGCAACTGTTTATTTGACTGTATGCTCGAGCAAGGGCGGTACATTTAATTTGAATTAAATAATAGCTGTAATGCACTAGATGATAAATCGGTATAGCACTATCCAAACGTTAGGTATAAAAAGGGGACTTAAAAACTTTTTCACAAATTTCATCTCACGATTTCAACCTTATAAGAAAACCCTCATGCTCTTGCAAACCCTGCTCACTCAGACTTTCTATTTGTGCTCCATACTACTTTGAACATAGCCATTAGCTCTCTTTCGACCTTGGTAAGATATCTATTATTGTTATCGTATCCCTAAGTTTCGAAATTAGGGTTTCTATTAAATGTTTACTGATGAATTATCTGTTTTGTGCAAGTTCGCAAACTACTGCAGAACAGGTTACTGAAGATGTTATTCTTCTTAAACTACTCACTACTAGCAATTATGCATTTATGGGTACTAATTATTTTCTTATTTTGCAGAACTAATGGCCATGAAATTCAAGAAGAGGCACAACATGTGTGCCCGGTTGGAAGTGGATAATGAAAATAGGGAGTTGGAGCTAATGATCAACTTCCTCAATAATTCCAACTTAAGGGTGGCACTTACAGAAAACCCAACGATCTATAGAAATCATATCACAAATTTCTGGGGCTTTGCTACTTATGTTAATGACATCAACGGGAAGAGAATTGAAGCCTCTGTCCTAAATCAAGATATTGAATAACTAAAGCATCAATCAGAGAGGCACTACATTTGAATGACAATCATGAGGAGTTGTCTTTGTATTCGGTCCCAAGACTTATGAGAATCTTTCAAGAAACAATGGGATACCTAGGAAGTGTGAATGAAGGATAGTTTCAGAAAGGAAGCTTTCCCCTGATTTATAGATTTTTGATTCATCATGTCATCCGGTCCCTTTCTCCAAGAAGAGGAACTTGGACTTTATTAAGCAGGGAGCTTTCTACCATGACCGTAGCAATTCTATATCAGCAACCATTCAATTTTTCACGATTTATTTTCAATGGTTTGGTGTCCAATGCTGAAATGGGGGTAAACCAGAGATTTCTTAAGTAACCAGTATTCCTTCAAATCCTTATCAACAAGTCTCTGCAGAACCTACAATTGACTGGAGAAATTTTAAGACTGCAGGACCCAAATATCTGTTAAAAATTGAAGGATGCAAGGAGTAAGTTCAATGACAATGTAGACTGGGATGTTCTCCCTTGGTTACTTGTTCCTTCAATAGGAGTGATTGATGTGCCTCTCACACCTGATCACAGTGAGGATGATGATGAAGATGTAAGTGAAAAGGATGAAGGTCATGATGATGATGATGATGATCAGGGAAATGACAATGATGGTGCTGATGATGAGCAAATTGTTGACCCAATTGCTCCTAAGGTTGACAATGTAGAGGTAATGGAGCATGTTGATGAGTGGATGAACCTGTTGGTCATGATGTACCAATTGTAAGATCAAGTGAACAGGCAAATGAACAAATAGATGATGATGTCTTTATTGCAAATGTGGTCTCAAATCTAGCTGACACTACTCATAATATCACACCACCAGATTCACCAGATCCTGTTGACGACAAAGATGATACATCCTCCTTTGAATCTGAAACGACCCATGACACAATTCAATCATCTCCTGACTCATCTGATCCGATCAATTCAGACCCTAAACCAATTCAAGTTACACAAGTTCCATCACCACCTACATCACCACCTATCTAAGCTGCACAAGAACTTCTACCATTACACCACCTGTTTCACCTTTATATGAACCTATCCAACATGAATCCATTTCCATCTCCCAAAACATTCAAGATACATCTGCACCCTACAGAGTACCATCCCCTGAAACATCTTCACATGAACCATTCTCTGAACCTGACTTTCAACCTACTCAAGAAACCCCACCTTCAAGCCCAAACATCTACAACCTCATCTCTGAAAATGCTGAGTTGGAATATGAAAACATAATGCTGAAAGAGAAGAATGCTTTTCTGGAGAGGAAGAATATGGCCCTAGAGCAAGCTCTGCAACAAGCCTTGCTCAGAATTCTAACCCTGGAGCACGCTAAGGTTGAGAAGACCTTAGATGCACCAAAACATGGGGAGAATACTAATGAAGAAGCAGATGCTCTAAATCTAATCAATGTAAACTATGATGAGGCCAGTGATGAAGATGCTGAAGTGGGAACCTCAAATGCTCTAAAGATGATAAATGAAGAGTATGAGGAAGAGATTGTCGTAGGAGATGCATTGGAAGAAGGGGAGTCAGATGATGTAGAAGAGACCCCAGAAAAAAAGAAAAGAGAAAAAAAAGGGTAAAGGGGTTGCTCCTTCTGAAGAAGAAATGCATCCAAAGGCTACTCAAAGAATAACATCTGGAGATGAAATTCTAAAAAAAGATGACATAATTGACACTGACATGGCTGAGGTAGAATCAGTGAAGATTGTAATGAAAATCTTGAATGAAGAACGAGAGAGAGAATTTGTAGAAGAAGAGGAGGAGGAAGTTCCTCAAGAAGTACTGGAGGCAGTGATTGAGATGAAAAAGAAGGAAGAGGAAGAAGAAAGGTTGAAAAAGGTAGCTGATGAGGCTAGGGGGCGGCTATGGAGGCACTGAAAAAGAAACAAGATGAAAAACAAACTCCGGTAGCACAAACCATTGATGAGCCCGAGCCTACACAGTCTGAGCCTAAACCTGAATCTGAACTACCAAAAAGTGAAGAGCACAGTTTAGTTCCAATTTATCCAGAAGCAAGTGAAGAAGAAACAATAGAACTGTCCTATGGATTAGTTGTCAAGTTAGTTGTGCTGAAAACTGAAAGACATGCTCATGATATTGTGTCAGCTGCCAAAAAGGCTCAGAAGGAATTTGAACAAAGATGCAGTAATCCACAAACTGAAAACATACCAGAACCAAGAGTTGAAGAGGTAGTTGAGACTACAGAGCCTATCATTCATGAAGTTGTTAATGATGACCCTCAGGACAAAGAGCCCATGATTGAAGAAATCATTAATGATGAACAGGGAAATGTGAATGAAGAACCAATAATCACAGAGCCAGAAATTGAAGACAGGGGGTCGCTGAAAAGAAAAGAAACAACTAAAGTTGAGAACACCAAATCAAAAAGGAAAAAATCTATGAAGGTATACAAAAGAAAGGGAGCACAACCCAAGGTTGATGAAAGGTCTCGAACAAGTCAAAATGAAGAACCTATGATTGGAGCCCTTCACAACTTGGATGAGCATATTGAAACTGATGAAGAATAAGAAAGAACAAAGAAAAATGATGATAAAGAAAAGGAGGATAGAGCCTACCTCCTGAGCCTCAAATATGATATGAAATATCTTCAGAGGATGTCTAAGGAGAAGATCACATAAGAGGCTGAAGGCTGGAGGCAGAGAGAATCACAAAGAGAATTCTTGTTAAAAGCCGGACACAGACCTGCGTATCTGAATCTACAATCATTTGACTAATTTGAGCAAATATACAAAAATGCACTTGTGGATGATGTTGCAAATTTCGTAGAAAAGGTGACCAAGAAAAAGGACAAAGAAGAGAAGGTGTATAGAGAGGCTGAGAGAAGAACGAAAATGATTGTGAAGGTGGTAAGAGATGAAAAAGAATATGAATCACTCAAAAGCAAACACAAAGACATCAAATTTCTGCAATTACATGGTTACAACTACAACTCATTAATTGATCTATCTATTGAAGAATTGAAAAAGAAAGTACAGATGGTCAAAGATTCC
Organism: Bidens hawaiensis; assembly: GCF_021521415.1. Classification (NCBI taxonomy): domain Eukaryota; kingdom Viridiplantae; phylum Streptophyta; class Magnoliopsida; order Asterales; family Asteraceae; genus Bidens; species Bidens hawaiensis. The sequence continues at coordinate 54,489 of NW_027505410.1, read as the reverse complement.
CACAATGATCAAAAATGCACTGTTGACTGCGAAAAGAAAAGAAAATTGAAAATGCAGTTGCAAAAAGAAAAGGAAAAGGCTGAAAAGAAAGAAGCAAAGGTTAAAGAATGGTTTAAAGATCCGTAGAGAGTGCAAACATTAAAGGACATTGTGATGGAGAAGGGAATGACCGAAGATGAGTTTGATAATATGCCTCATGACCAACTTCTTGAAATCTATCATATAGAGCAAAGGTTATTTCTAGAAACTAAAAGAAAACTGCGAGATGCTAAGCTGAAACAGCAAGAGGAAGAAAAGGCATACATGATAAGCATACTCTGCAAAAGAGGTGCAAATGTGGGAAGGTTAATGATGCAAACTAATGAAACCATCAAGCAATGTTTTGGAGAGTCAGAGATAGAAGAAGCAAAGAAAATCCACCAACCAGAACAAGCAGAATTGCTAGAAGGTCAGAGATTGTGAGGCCTGAACCTTCAAAGAACTTGAACTTGCCCACACATCTTTACTTTGACAAAAGATCAAAGACCTTGAGAGTGGTGACTGAAGATAATGAAGAAACCTTGATAATCTTCAGAAATGATCTAAGAAACTTTTCAAGGGAACAACTACAAAAAATGGCTGAACTGGACCTCTGTGATAATTAACACAGAAGCCAACTTGTAGGTCAACAGGGGAATGATCTCTGAAAATTCTTGAAAGAACAATCAAAAAAGGGATTCCCAATTCTGAAACAAAAAGGAGAGAAGCCCAAAGTGAGGCAGAGAGAGAAAGAAGAAGAAAAAGGAAAAATGAAGTACATATCATATAACTCTCCTTATGGGACTCCAAGAAAAGCAAGACTCATCAGGCAAGCAGCTCTAGTGGCAAAAGGAAAACTTTGAAAGAGTGCTTAGCCATGAAAAGGGAGATGATGGAGCCAAACTCGCAAGTGCAACAAAATGGCAAAATAGCCCATCTCACCTACAACCGAAACGAAGACTTTATATCATTCAGAAATGTTTCAGGAGGAACTATTGCAGTGCTTGAGTATGATGAAGATCTACACTTCATACACATCCAAGACTTACAAGACATTATCAATGCAGAGTTCCCTATTGATTCTGAAGATGGAGTGGAGCTGCAGATGTTCGAACAAAAGGCTGCCTTTGTGAAACTCAAAAAGGAGAAAGCTGCTGAAAGGAGCTTGGGAAGAAGATAGCAGGATGGAGCTCATAGATGATCTAATTTATTCCTGACTATTTTTGTTTTGTTTGTTATGATGTATTTTGTTTTGTATATTGAACTATATTTGAATTTGATGTGTAATTCCTAAATGGCAGAATTTCCCTTGTGTAATTGAAAATGACCTGTGATCTGGATGTAGATTACAATAAGGATCTCTAATTGTTACAGCTTGTATCTCAAAGTGTGGAATCTATTGAGATTGACCACACACAAGTAAAAATTAAGCACCATTTCATATATATCAAGAAAGATTACAAGATATGACACTTTGTACACTTTCTCTCTCTACTCTCTCTCTTTCTCTCTGACAATCACCAAAAGTCTAAGTAGAAACACATAAGTCCCCTATTTATAGGATACATCAACAAACCCCTCAAGTCCGTATATGCTATACGGCATATAACATACATGCCGCATAAGATATGCGTTGACTTGTGACTTATGCGTTGACTTCAATACACAAACTATACATTTGACAGTTTTAGCCTTATACAATCATATCTAATACATCTAAGACCCTAGCAATAGAAATGATGTTCTAACAGACTCCCCCTTGGATGTTGCTAGGTCTTTGATATTCAATATCTTCAGTCCTTCGTCTTAAAAATTTTCGTCTGAAAACCTCTTTTTCTTGAACTCCTTCTTGGAATCCATTGATTTACAAGTAATCATATAAGAAGGATATGATCAGATTAATATTTGTATCTGATCTGTGATAAGTCATTCATTATATATCCATGAAAAACATGATATTTGAAAGTAACGACTTATGAAAGCTTGAATTTTGAAAGTAATGATTTTGACTCTGAACATCAGACTCTCATCTTCATCATCACTATATTCTTCCTTCATCATCCTGTGATAACCTACACAACAATAAAACAAATTAGTTTGTGTAAGCAAATTTGGATATATACGATTTTACACACAATCATCAACCAAATTCTGAACCAACTCTTCAACACTATCAATTTCACTTCTTAATCAGATTACCTGAAGTAAATCAACAAGTAGATATGAAATTTTCACTCAAATTATTGTTCTGGGTATGTTTTATGGATTTCCGATTGTTCATATTTATAACCAAAAATAGTAAAAATATCTCTCCACTATGCAACACTATTTCCCTCTTGATCAGCCTGTTACAACTGTCTCAGCAGTTATGAAACCTTTGTCATTATGCAGAACGGATAAGCATTGAATTAGATACATATACGGCGTATAAGTATTTGCTTAAAATTGGATCAAAAGTAACATATACGGCGTATAAGTCTCATACATACGTTGCATAAGTATGCTCAATCAGGTTTGAATTTAAGTCCTGTTCACACCCATGTAATGTCACAAGTACAAATTAATGTCCTTGTACATTAGAAGAATAACTTAAATAAGCTTGGTTTTGAAAAATCACTATTTTATCAAGTCCAAATTAATAACCTTGAATAAAATAGATAATCATTGAATCTTTTGTTTTTGATTTGGCAAAACAAGATTTGTTGTTCCATGAAAACACCCAGAGAAATAGTTCACCCACCCATCAAGAGTCGAAAACTAAATCAGAAAGAAAATCTTTTTGGTTTTTTAGATAGAAACAAGAAATCAATGGAAATCAAACAAATGAAAATTCAAACTTGAAATTTATACAGAAATCACATATTTTTGTGAGTTTGAGCAGGGAATCACATTGACCAAATTGTCCTTCCATCACAGTTTTATTTTCAGCATTTATTATGACTAGTGTTAAGTTAGTCATTGGTATTGTTGTCCACCTAAACCTTTCTAATCAAATGATTCATAAATTTCTGTGATACTTTTAATTGGTTCAATTAAGAATAAGATATCATGAAATATTAGCTCTAATCTTGATTCAGGCGTAATTTGATTTTTACTAGATCAACTTGACTTTAACCTTAGAATCAGAAGATAAAAAGATTTTTATTTTAAGCAAATCAGCAAATCATCCCCACTACAAGACATACCCCCGTTGTCAAGTAATACCCTAAGGTCCTTTACCTGGATGAGTATGCACGATTTCATCAGTCGGCTTGCAAACGTTGTGTCCCTTGTGGTCCGTTTCTTAATGGTAATAAGACGCGAGCAAGGGGACAACATGTGTCTAACAGCGGATTTTGATCAAGTCAGTAACGAATTTAGTACATAAGTACTTTTGCGATCAAGTTTAATGACTTATAAAGCAGCTTTGTCTGCGGGTTTGCTTTTTACAGCTTGTTTAAATATTCATCGAAATGAATACCCAGATGATAAACTGCATAAAGACCTGATTGATCCAGGAACCTTAAAGCATCCCATCAACACTAGATTTAAGGCCATAAAACCATACATCGTTGAAGCGTTAACCAATTACTGATAGCTATGTTTTAACAATTTTAAACAGTCGTTCTGATTAAAAGGCTTGAGTATGACCAGCTATTACATTTCTGCCATCATTATCAAGACTTTTGTTAGAAACTAATATCCCATCAATTTGGCAATTTTAGTTTATATCACTTACTTTTCCTTACTTGTTTGTTTTTAAAGGCCTACCAATGCACCAATACATTTAAGCACACGGCCTTCTATGCCTACTTTTTAATGGATTTGGAAGCAGATGATCAATGTACTATCATCTTCCCCTTTTTGCTTCAAAAACTCATTTTCTGAGGAGCAACATTTTTAATATTTTTGGCTTTTTCAAAATTTTCAAATGTTTTTGGTTTTTCTCAAATTTTTCGTATTTTTTGGGTTTTTCTGAAAATTTCTCCCCCTAAATCAAAAACTAGATGAAAAAAAAAAATATTTACAAAAGAAAATTTGACTCTAATGTGCAGGATCACTAGGTATACAACACACCTATAATTTCGGTAACCCCCTTATCAACACCGCCCAAAACTTTTAAGCCATTAAGTTTTAATAAGTATTGAAATCGTGACTTATCAAAAGCTTTGGTGAAAAGATCTGCTTTTTGTTTATGGATGAATTTTGTCTACGGTAATCAACTTCTTTTGCCACTAAGTTTTAATAAGTATTGAAATCGTGACTTATCAAAAGCTTTGGTGAAAAGATCTATTTTTTGTTTATGGTATGAATTTTGTCTACGGTAATCAACTTCTTTTCGTAACAGTCACGAATGAAGTGATGCCGTATTTATATATGTTTAGTTTTAGAGTGATTTACCGGATTCTTAGTGATCGAAATAGCTGCATTATTATCTACAAAGATAGGGGTAGTAGCAAAATTCAAACCGTAGTCCCGCATCTGTTGTTGTATCCAAAGAACCTGAGAACAGCAACTAGAAGTAGCTACATACTCAGCTTCAAAGGTAGACAACGAAACTGTGGTCTGTTTCTTGCATTGGCAGGTGACAAGTCGTTTGCCGAAGAACTGACACCCTGTCGTTCTAGATTTGGCATTCAGCTTACAGCTTCCATAATCTGAATCAGAATAAGCCCTTAAAACAAACTCATTGTCTTTAGGATACCAGAGACCGACCCCCGGACATCCCTTGAGATAGCCTAGAATTCTCTTTACGATCATGAGATGTGAAACCTTCGGATATGACTAATATCGGGCACACAAACAGGTAGCATACATGATGTCTGGCCGAGAAGCAGTCAAATACATCAATGAGCCTTTCATGGATCGGTATAAAGTTTGGTCAAACTTCTCCCCGTTGGGATCAGGATCGATACCATGATTCAATGGTAAATGAGTACTGATAGCCAATGCATTAGACATGTTGAACTTTGTCAAAACGTCATTGACATATTTTGTCTGGTGGATAAAGATACCATCTGACAACTGTTCAACTTGAAGGCCAAGAAAGAACTTCATATCCCCTATAGCACTCATTTTGAATTTTTATTTCATGGCTTCTTCAAATTGCTTGCACAGATCATCATTCGTCGATCCAAAGATTATATCATCGATATAATCTGCACGATCAGTAGATGTCCATCATCAAACTTAGTGAAAAGTTTACAATTGACAGTTCCTTTGATAAAGCCGTTGTCCAATAGATGTTACCAAGCTCTCGGGGCTTGATGGAGACCATAGAGGGCTTCACCAAGTAAATACACTTTATCTTTGTGGATCGGATCGACAAACCCCGATAGTTGTCCCACGTAGACTTCTTCACTAATCTAACTGTTAAGAAATGTTGATTTCACATCCAACTGATAAACCTTAAAGCCTTTCCAAGAGGCAAATGCTAGAAAGATCCGAATTGCTTCTAGCCTTGCAACCGGTGCATAGACCTCATTGTAGTCAACACCTTCTCTTTTATTGAATCCCAAAACAACTAATCTTGCCTTGTTTCTTACAATAATACCATTTTCATCCTTTTGCACTTAAACACCCACTTGCTGTTAATCTACTTTTTATCTTCATGTAGATCCACCAATTTCTAGACCCCGAGCTTTTCAAACTGCATAAGCTCCTCTTGCATCGCATTCACCCAACTTTCTTCTGTTAGGGCCTCTTTATATGTCTTTGGTTCTACCTGTGAAATAAAACATTTAAATGAGAACTGATTTAGTAAAGGAGAAACACGAGAGTAGAAACATTGTATATTCTGTTCAGTTTGACTTCTAGTCTGCACCCCAGTGCGCAAATATCCTATTATATTATCCTCGGGATGGTAGGATAACGTTCTCGGCACCACCTCTAAAGGTACTAACACTTCAGTTTGAAGATTTCAGGAACAATAGTGGATGGAGAAATAGCTTCAATTATCTCCTCATCTGAATCACCATTGTCATCCAAAACTTGAACAGTTTCTGGTACATCATCAGATTGACATGGTCAGGAACTTCTTGAGAAACAAACACAGGATCTTCAGGCATAGGCACTTGATTTTCCGACAAGTATTAATTATAAATCATTGTCAAAGTTTCTTCGGATAAATCTTCCTCAGGGAGTTGAAAACTCTCCTAAAGACTCTCATAATCGAATAGCCTTGAATCTCCTAGTCGTTGTATGGTAGGAGTGTATCTTCGACAGTCGACATATTGAACTTGAATAATCTTGTGGAGGCTAGGAATGTAAACACATCTGAGAGGACTAGCATACCCCACAAAGAAACCTTCAATCAATTTGGGACCAAATTTTCCACTTGGTTCAAGAACGGTACATGTTGATCCAAACGGTTCAAGCCACTTCAAATTTGGTTTTCGACGATTAAGTAGCTCAAAACACGTCTTGCCATATTTCTTCACAGTAAGGACCCGGTTGAGTGTATAACATGCTGCCGCCACTGCTTCTGACCAAAAATTAACTGGTAACTTTGAATCTGAAATCATTGTTCGAGCTATTTCTATCAGGGTTCTATTCTTTCTTTCAGCGAGCCCATTTTGTTGTGGAGAATCCCATGGTCATTACAATACTCAAGCATTGTTCATGCTGCCGCACTGAATTCGTGAAGAATCCCATGGTCATTACAATACTCAAGCATTATGTTATTCTTGAACTTCGTCCCGTTGTCACTTCTTATTTGCCGGATTGGTAGGTTATACAGATTTTCCAGCTTCTTGAATAAGAACATAAGGGAATCATATGTCTCATCTTTTGATTCCAAAAACTTCACCCATGAAAATCTTGAATAGTCATTAGTAACCACAAGACAGTAAAGTTCTCCTGTGATACTTTTAACATTCACGGGACCAAAAAGATCCATACAAAGACGTTGAAAAGGTAGGTTGATGGAGTTGACAAGTTTCTTTAGATGAGATTTCCTTGTTTGCTTTCCCTTCTTACAATCCAAACACTCTTCACTTAACTGAAAATTCCTAAAATTAACTCCTTCTACCAAATTCGTGTGAACCAGAGGATTCATTTTTCTCAAGCTTATATGTCCCATCCTTCGATGCCATAATACAGATTCCCGTTCAGATGCTCTTGATATGAAACACTGAGCAAACCCTGATGAAGTAGATGCTGTGTTCATGCTCATGATGTAACGATCATTCACTCGAGGAGCACGCATAATGATCCATTCTTCAGGTATTTTGAACCCGGTTTCAAAATCAAACACTCTCGATCCGTAAAGTGTGTAGAGAATTGTTTGTCACAAATCTATGATATACTTAGCAGATTATTCTCCAACTCAGAAATATAGTTGACATTCTTGAATGTAACCTTTCCATTGGTTAATCTTCCCTCACCAACAATCTGTCCACCTTGATTTCCAGCAAAGCCGACATACCTTCCTCTTATTGATTTAACATCGTTCTGCAAATAGAGAGTACCTGCCATGTGCCTAGAGACTCCACTATCCATTATCCAATGCGAATCATGGGATCTTGGAAGCCCCTGCACATACAATTAACGGATTACTGCAACAAGGAAACCCAAGCCTTCTTGGTCTTGGTTTGTTTAATATGTTTTAACAACAACCTATCATTTTCAACTTCTGAATCACATGATAATGTATTTTCACTTAATGTTGGTGACTCAGATTCAGATTTCACTTTCTCAACACAATCAGGTAGTTTAACAACAGTTTTTACTACCCAGTTTTGACCAGCATGTTGTTTCTTTTTATAAAATGATGTTTGACTTGTTTTTGAATTTGTTGGTTTTAAATCATCATTTTTAGCGATCTTTTAAGTATCAAATGACTCATCTCTTTTCAAAATTTTCACCTTTTCAGTGACAGAAACTGGTTACTTATTACACAAATAGCCCAGTCCAGGTCTCTTGCTCACAGTCTTTTGAAGCGGAATGCGATCCTGTTTGTCTCTATTGGGACAAGCGTAAAACACATGTCCAACCTCATTACAACAAAAACAACATCTCCTATCAATGAATTTATTGATCTGAGATGTAGTTTCAACCTGTTCACGTTCTGCTTTCAAACGATAAAACTCATCATTTGACTGTTTTCTAAATTCAACTTCCTTTTCAGATTCTGATGTTTTACCATGCACAAACGTTATCTTTTTCTCTTGAAATGCATAACTAGAGAAGATTGCTTGTTATAGAAACTTGTTTTAGCAAATCTTGTCGAGTTCTCAACTACTTTCTGTAGGTCCCCCCGGGGCGTCGGCGATCGATATGAGATCCGCACGAGGTCTAGGAGTGCGGAATCCTCCTAGACTCGTTTATGGTGTACAGACGAATAACACAAACACGTACACGATCAAATACACAAACAAATACTAGAACGGGATAAACAAATCTGCAGATTCATATATAAAATAATCACGTTACATACCGTAACAAAAACAGAAAACATGACTGACCCGAGGTGAGCTCTACCTCGGGTCGTCTCACACGACTCTAGTCTCTTACTCTCTCTCAATAAACAAGCTGCTCAAACACACACTGATTTCTAGATCCATCTAAAACTAAACATGACACAACAATATATAGACAAACATTCACGGGCCTGGGCTTCAGTAGGCGAAGTTGTGCTAACTTCGCCTAAGGCGAAGTTGTGATAACTTCGCCTAAGGCAGAAGTTGTTACAACTTCGCCGTTGGCGAAGTTGTTCTAACTTCGCCTAAGGCGAAGTTGTGCTAACTTCGCCCGTGGCGTTCCGCTGGTCAGAATTGCATAGCGACGGTCACAAAATGCACCAACAGTCTCCCCTTTGACCGTTGCTCTCAATTCTAACAAAACACGAAAGATCATCTGTTACAAAACATGCACCAACAGACTCCCTCTTAACTGATGATCTTCTGTTTGCAGTCAACCAGCCGTGTCTGAAACTGTCCTGTAGCTTCCCAAATCTACCAATCACCCAGCGTCTTCCATATCAGATCTCCCCTTTAGTGTAAGCTTCTCCGACTATAACGATTGAGGTCTTTGTAATGCATGCATCCCCGTGCCAATAGATCATCTCAACCAATCACGTGAGTCCATCTGACTTCACCAACACATGAAGTTGGGCATCCTCCACAACTTCACCAACTCGTCGGCATATGATAAGGTTTAATCTTCAACTACTCAACTTCAAGTGATCAATTTCATCACAAAACCACCCTGACAGAATCTAACACATGACCATTAAAAAATCTGAAGCATCTTCAATCACCAGGGATAACGATCAGGAACATAAACACTTTAATTCCCGGTTAAATCCAACTTGTTCTAGAATCTTCACTCTAATAAATAAGCATCACATTTCAGGATCCAATTCTCGAACGCCTTGAAAATAACATAAATAATATGCTCTGACCGCAATCCAGTAATGACGAAAAACCTTCAGTTCAATTTGACTTTCTTCGGTTGGTCACCACGAACAACAACAATTTCCTTTCCCACAAACACCCGAATATGTGTCACTATCCAGTTTCAAACAATAACCCATTCACAACCTCAACTCCAAATCAGAGTTGACACGTATTTGTTCACACGTAAAACCAAAAGATAACAAGATCACTCGTTGACGGAACAACATCTTCGGTCTCACAATAATCGTGTACATTTGGCCATACAGACGGAAAATTCCAATATACTTTTTTTTTTTTTTTTTTTTTTTTTTTTTTTTTTTTTTTTTTTAATCTCGTTAACTTCGCCGAAAGTTAACATCGCCTGGCTATAACTTCGCCTGGCCATATCTTCGCCGAGAAGTCAACTTCGCCCAAAGTCAACTTCGCCTGACCTTATATCTTCGCTGAAACCCTACGAACAGTGACGGCAACTTCGCCTGATGAACAATAACTTCGCCTGAAGAACTGTTCGGCCAGAAACGCACAGAAACGTGCCAGAAACACCAAAACGCAGATCTCGAACCATAGCGTAAGAGTCTAAGGCTCTGATACCACTTGTAGGTCCCCCCGGGGCGTCGGCGATCGATATGAGATCCGCACGAGGTCTAGGAGTGCGGAATCCTCCTAGACTCGTTTATGGTGTACAGACGAATAACACAAACACGTACACGATCAAATACACAAACAAATACTAGAACGGGATAAACAAATCTGCAGATTCATATATAAAATAATCACGTTACATACCGTAACAAAAACAGAAAACATGACTGACCCGAGGTGAGCTCTACCTCGGGTCGTCTCACACGACTCTAGTCTCTTACTCTCTCTCAATAAACAAGCTGCTCAAACACACACTGATTTCTAGATCCATCTAAAACTAAACATGACACAACAATATATAGACAAACATTCACGGGCCTGGGCTTCAGTAGGCGAAGTTGTGCTAACTTCGCCTAAGGCGAAGTTGTGATAACTTCGCCTAAGGCAGAAGTTGTTACAACTTCGCCGTTGGCGAAGTTGTTCTAACTTCGCCTAAGGCGAAGTTGTGCTAACTTCGCCTGTGGCGTTCCGCTGGTCAGAATTGCATAGCGACGGTCACAAAATGCACCAACACTTTCTTTCGTTTACCCAACCCATGAGGTTTAACAGTTTCCTCAAACAGCACCGATTCTGCAATTTTCACTCCAGTTGTTGAATCACAACCAGAATTCTCATTATCAATAGATTTAGAAATATCATGATGTGGTTTGTTGATTTCCACATTGAGTGCCTTTTTCAAACCTTTCAGTTTATTTGGAACATAATAATTCCACATAGGTGGAGGGACGACATGATAATCTTCTCTTATGTTCTCGGTCTCATTATCCTCACTCTTTGATGAAGTTTTGGGGATAATGGGATCAAGTACATATGATGACGCAACATAGCTTACCAATTTCATATTAACACGTTCAGTCTCAATCTTGAGTATTTGAAGCTCAAGTTTGAGTGCTGCGTTTTCGTCAATGTGTCTGTTAATGGCAATCTGTTTGTCTTCAACAGTGTGCTTAAGCATTGAAATTGTCTTTTGGTTTTGTAAAATCTTTTCCCAAAGACCCTTTTCACACGATTGAAGTTTCATGTAAGCCTCATTAACAACATTTAAAACAAACAAAGCTTTATCATAGTGTCTCTTTAATTCTTTGATTTCTAGATTTTTAAAGTCACATTGATCGCATGGTAATTCACATTTTTCACAAAGGTTTGAGTTTAAAATTACCTATTTGGCCATGAACGCTTGATCAACTAGTTCTTCACTTGAAGTTTCTGAGTCAACATCAGTGATGTCTTCTACCACTTCTTCAACAAACATGTCTTCAACAATCTTTTCAACATCATTAACTGATTCCTCCTTACTTCCTGACATGTTAACTTCTTGAATTTCATCATCCTGTTCCACTCCAAACTCAATTTTTCCATGTGGAACATCTTCCTCATAAAACCAAACTACAAAACTCACGATAATATCATGAGGAAATAATGAAATAAGATAGTCAGAAGGAACCTCATGAATTTTATCATATGTTCGAGGAAGTTCGTCATTGGAAGTATCACGATCAACTTCATTGTTGTTATTTTCATTCACATTCTTGTCCAAGTCCTCATCCTTGATAGCTTCAATCTCAACATCATGATTCACCTTTACCTCATACTCTTGACTTGTTAACTTCTTGAATTTCATCATCCTGTTCCACTCCAAAGTCAATTTTTCCATGTGGAACATCTTCCTCATAAAACCAACCTACAAAACTCACGATAATATCATGAGGAAATAATGAAATAAAATAGTCAGAAGGAACCTCATGAATTTTATCATATGTTCGAGGAAGTTCGTCATCGGAAGTATCACGATCAACTTCATTGTTGTTATTTTCATTCACATTCTTGTCCAAGTCCTCATTCTTGATAGCTTCAATCTCAACATCACGATTCACCTTTACCTCATACTCTTGACTCTCAGACTCAATCTCATTCCCATCCTTATCTTCAATCCTATTAACCATCTTAAGCACATCACTAACCTCCTGTTTGTCTTCATCAACCACTTGAGCCATATTAGCTTGAAATAGTGAATTCCAATTGAAACCTTCATCAACTTGAGCTGTATTTGCCTTTTGTTGTGAAGTTGATGCTTTAGTAGGTTTCTTTCCCTTAGATGAATCTCCTTCTGGACGATGATATATTGCTTACTTATAACAATCTCTTCCAAAAGGATTAGCAGCATTATCCTCCATACTATTGCTAGTACATTCCCTCTTGAAATGTCCTTTCTCTTTGCAACGAAAACATCTAACTTTAGACTTATCAAAGCCTAACTTAGAAGTTGTACCATCAAGCACATTCCGACCGGTTATTTCTTTGAATCTTTGTGCTCTCCTAATCACACTATCCATGCACCATCGTATGTCAATCATCTCCATTTCCTCCGGGTCAATCTGATCATAATCTTCTTTAGTCATATTATAATTTCCAATGCGACCCGCCACCAAACACTCATATGATTCTAGAACAGATCCTAGAAAAGTCATGTGTTCCTTGATAGTATCAGTGGTCATGTTTCTCGTACTCTTCAGATTCACTACTATGTTGCACTGGATAACCTCAGAATCCTATGAATTAGAAGCTTGAGCAGTCAGAATTGTTCCTGAATAACTACTACTATACTACGGAGTAGCAGTGACATTTGTAACACCAGCTTAACTGATTGACTCAGCACCAAATGTTGTGGGAATCTTGGGAGTTGGAGTAACACTTGAATTAGAACCCTTGTAATACAAACCTACATCTTGTGATATGGCAGTAGATTTCATCTTTTGTTTCTTTCTAATCTCCAGATCATGAGCTTCAAGCTTCTCGATAAAACTTGCAAGGTTCAAACGAGCATAAGCAATAGGGTTAGATTGTTGAATCATTGTGAAAGTGCCCCACTCTTCAGGTAAAGCATCAGCAAGTTTATCGATGTAATCATACTCAAGCTTATCAATCTTCAGCCTTTTCATCTCATTCACAAGATAGCAATATCTTTCAACCAACTGAGCAAAAGATTCACCCTTAACTTGAGCAAAAATATCGAATTCTTTCTTAAGCAGTGCTAGTTTACTCTTACGCATGTCAGGGTTTCCTCGATCTTTGTTTAATAGTACATGCCAAATTTAATAGCATGAACCATTGTGCTGTAGTAATTGAAAGATCTCGGCTTTGATGGCTTGTTGGCAAAGATTAAGAATTTTCTTTTCTCTGAGAAACAAAGGTTTATCCGTCTCAACAATTTGTGATAGTCGGTAGTTTTCCCCATTCTCATTCTTAGGGATGATGTATTCTTCTTCCACGGATATCCATGTTTCGTAGTACAACGCTTGAACGTACGTCTCAAATTTATCAGCCCACGAAGGATAATCTTCCATCCTAAGAAGCTTAGGAGGCTTATTGGCTGTACCCATCTTATTTTCCAAATTAATGTTCTGAAGTAAGACGGCTGTGACACGAACGCACTTAGGTTTTCCTTTTTGATCAAAGTCAACGTATATGTTTCTGGTCAAGGATGGTCAACGTATAAGTATTGAAGAATGGTCAACGTATATGTATGTGGTCAACGTATAAGTGTACACCTTATAATATATGCGACGTATATGTATATGCCATATATGTTATACGTGAAGAACATATACGTTGTTATAATATATACGGTGAAGATCTCCATTTTGGTAATTTTGGAATTTGAATGTGCAAATGATGTAGGAATTAAATGAATTTTGGTAGGGTTTTTCACGGATAGGTAAGGAACAATGTGTGAGAGTTTGAAGAACTTTTAACTGTGGAATTTGAATTTAAAGAGAAAAACCTTGAAAACTTGAAATGTTAAAGCCAGTAACGAGCCAAATGCTCTGATACCACTTGAAAATGACCTATGATTTGGATGTAGATTACAGAAAGGATCTTTGATTGTTACAGCTTGTATCTCAAAGTGCGGAATCCATTGAGGTTGAACACACACAGGTAAACATTAAGCATCATTTCATATATATCAAGAAAGATTACAAGATATGACACTTTGCACACTTTTTCTCTCTACTCTCTCTCTCTCTCTCTGACAATCACCAAAATTCTAAGTATAAATGCATAAGTCCCCTATTTATAGGATACATCAACAAGCCCATCAAGTCCGTATATGTTATACGGCGTATAACATATACGCCGCATTAGATATGCGTTTCCTTGTGACTTATGCATTTGACATTTTTAGCCCTATACAATCATATCTAATACATCTAAGACCCTAGAAATAGACATTATGTTCTAACAGTAATGAAACGATTTTTATGCTTAAATTGACTATCATTAGAAAGCTGATACATGTGTTGGTACATGATGTCAGTAGTTCAGTGTCTAGTGTCTGTAATCGAGTTAGTTGGATTTGTGTTTTGGATGTAAGCGAAGTTCTCACAAGTTCGCTGATATAGGAGAACTTGTGGAACAAGCGAAGTTAGGAACAACTTCGCCTAAACATGCTAGGCGAAGTTGTCGTCTGTTATAAGTCTAGGTTACGGCTAGGATTGATTCATTCATTGATCGAGTTGTAACGAGTTGTCCAGTGTTTGTGATTGATATCACGTGTTTTCGGTTGCAATACAACGTGTCTTTGTTTATTGTAACGTGTGTTTGATCGTGTTAACTCGTATCTTCTTCTACGCTCGTAACGTCTTACGTAGGGATTCCGCACCTACGTAGAACGAGATATTCCGTGTTGATCCGGCTGGGAAGCTTCAATTGGTATCAGAGCTTTTGTTCGTGATTGTGTGGTTCGGGATTATCACGCGGGTGTAGAAATCGTTCCGTTTGACTATTCGCGGGACGAGTTTACCGAGTTTTTGTGTCCTACTCACCTCCCACCATCAAAAACAACCCATAACACCTTCGCATACCTCGCAAAATCCAGAAATCAAACCTGCAAAATCATCGTGTTCATCAGGCGAAGTTGCCGCTACTGTTTGTAGGGTTTAGGCGAAGATATAAGGTTAAGCGAAGTTATCCACAACTTCGCCTTCCACACAAGTTCGCTTATCTCAAGCGAAGTTACCCACAACTTCGCCTACCTCACAAGTTCGCTTAACTTAAGCGAAGTTATCCACAACTTCGCCAAATCAGGCGAATTTAGAAAAGAGAGCGAAGTTACGAATTCAAGCGAAGTTCAGACTTAAGCGAAGTTAACTTCAACTTCGCCTACAGTACTGTTAAGAATAAAATTTTTATTTTTCGGGTTTCTTTGTGTTTCGTGAAAGATGACTTCTATAAACATTACGGAACTGGTGAAGATGGAAGTGGAAGCGGGTTCAGCTACTAAGGCACCGAAGATGCTTAAGGGAACCGATTTCGTGGCGTGGAAGGATCGATTTGAACAATATGTCAAATACCAAGATGCTAAGATGTGGGTATGCATTCAAGATGGATACATTCCACCAACTGCTGAGTATGAGAGTCGTGATCAGATTAAGAAATACAACAAGATGGAAGAGGAAGAAAAGAAAATGTATGAGGCTGAAAGCAAAGCTCATGCAGCGATAACAATGGCTCTTCCACAAGAGATTCTTCACACCTTCAGGAAGTATAAAACTGCTAGAGAACTTTGGGAAGCGCTTGAAAACCGATTTGAGGGTAATGTGGGGATTCGTGCATCAAAGATTAAACTACTTAAAACCCAATTCTCGGTGTTCAAGTACTTGAAGAATGAATCACTTGATGATATCATCACAAGATATTATCATCTGATGACCGAACTCAGCAATTATTCCATTGCTTACAAAGAAGATGAGATCGTGGAAAAGCTTCTTGATGCTCTCCCACCGAAATGGGAGATGTACACTGTCTTGATGAGAGAAGACAAAGAGTTTGCCGACTATGACTTGGAAACAGCAGTCAACAAACTATGAACGTTTGAACTTAACATGGTTCGAAAAGAGATACCAACTGATCAGGTTCAAGATCCGGGAATGTATGGTGCAAAAGTTAATACAAGTTCAAGTTCGAAGTCTGAATCATCTGCTTACTACTCAAAAGAAGACTCGGGCGCTAACTCAACACATGAAGGTCATATATCTCTCAACATGAATGGTGATGTGTGTTTTGTAGCTGGTGGATCAAATACTTCTAATCCTCAAGCAACCAAGGATAGTTTTTCCTCAAGTGTTCCTAACAACAACTACTCTAAGATGCCCATGAGTGTTAAATCTGCCGAACAACAGTTTGCTCTCTATGCATCTTTCATTGCTTCGTATGAAAATTACATTAAAGGTAAGATTGTTGATCCTGCAACTTTGGACGAAGACTATGATCAGATCGATGCTGATGATCTGGAAGAGATGGATCTGCAGTGGCAGATGGCGATGATTGTGAGAAGAGTTAAGAGGTTTATGAAGAAGACAGGTAGAAAGTTTGTTGGTGAAAGACCAGGTTTTGACAAGTCAAAGGTGCGTTGTTATAACTGTCAACAAAATGGACACTTTGCGAAGGAGTGCACAAATGAACGTGTAGAACGCAGTCAGAACAGGTCTACACAACAGAGTGGTGGAAGTAGTGAGAATAGGGCGATGATATCCAGACAAGACGGGGAGTGCAACTGGAATCTGCATGTTGAGGAAGTATTCGAACAGGGCAATTTAGTGACCATCGAAACTGCAGGAAGTGAGAAAGTGACTTGCGAAAATGAAGCTTACATGGCAGAAGTGACAGACCAGCTCTCCGAGGTAAGTACTAAACTCCCTTGTACGAAATGTGAAAATCTGTCTGAACAATTGACAACTATAACTGATCAGTTTGTTAGTTTGGATGCTCAATTTAAAACATTAAAAGAAGATCATCATTTCACTAAAGCTAGAGAAAACAGTTATAAGGTAAAAATAAAAGCTAGTGAGAAAGATATTAGAAGTCTTAAAGCAAATCTAGCTGAAAAAATTCAAGTAATTGATCTTAGCTATGAAGTGTTAGAAGAGAAAACCAAACTAATAGCTGAAACGGATAAACAGATAGCTGATCACCAGGTGAAAGTGGTGGAACTTAACAGAAAGCTTGAGCAATTTAGAAATTCCTCCGCTATACTTGATCACCTCGTTAGTGATCAAAGTTCCCCAGTTAAAAGAGGAGGAATTGGATATCATGAAGTTCCACCACCTTACAATCATAACTATACTTATGATCCTAGTAATCAGAAATCTGTTGATGTTGATTTTGGTCAGACAGTTCCGGTTAAGGTTACAATTAAAGATCCAGAAGTTAGTAAAGGCGAAACATGTAAGCCTGTTTCTAATGTTAAGATTTCTGCTCCTAGTCCTGTCTCATCAAATTTGGACAAGACATCCGAGTCTAGTGAGACAAAAGAAGAGGCAGTGTTACCAAAAAGTGGAGAGAAACATAAAACAACTGAAAAGAATTCTCCACTAAACCCGTATGTCCCACCATATGTGAGACAAACGGGCAGTAATCCAGCCTCAACATCTAAAACAACTATTGAAAAGAAAGTTGAACACAGGAGTTGTTTCAGATGCAATCAATTAGGACACCTAATTGCTGATTGCCCTCTGAAGCAGAGATTCAGAGGTATGAGGCCTTCAAAAACTGAGAACAGAACAAACAGTAAGTACAATAATGGTAAGAATGAAAACTCATCAAAGTTCAGAAATTGGACTAATCCAGGTTTTCAAAGAAATCGATCTCAGTTTTTCCCAGTTAACAACCAAATCATGAGTAATAATTCATTTAATTCACGAAGGTTTGGATGGCCTCATAGTCAATTTACAAGAAGGTATCCTTTTAGGAATTTCAGAAATCATACTGATACTAACTTTGGACAGCCAAAGTACGGGATGTATCGACCCAAGACCAATAGGTCTTGGGTCCCCAGATTTTAATCCTCTACTTTAATCGTGCATGAACAGTTGAACAGGGCTGCAAACAATCTATGGGTTCGGGATAGCGGCTGTTCCCGGCACATGACGGGTAACAAGAATTTGTTACACGAATGGAAACCTGTTCAGGGAGGAAGAGTGAGTTTTGCTGGAGAGAGCGGTGGAAGGATTACTGGAATTGGGACGGTGACTAATGGAAAAATGACTTTAGAGAAAGTGAATTTCGTTGAAGAACTGAAGCATAATCTGCTGAGTGTATCGCAGATCTATGACAAAGATTACACTGTGCTCTTTACCAAGAATGAAGCGATCGTGCTGTATCCTGGTTTCAAGGTACCAGAGGATTGGATAGTTATGAAGGCTCCAAGAGAAAAGAATACGTATATTATGGACATGAGGTCGACGGAGATGGCAATAGAAGAATCGTGTCTTCTGTCAAAAGCAACTGAATCGGAGTCCGAGTTATGGCATAGAAGAATGGGGCATATTCATCTTCGGAAAATGAACTACATTGTCAAGAATGGGCTGGTGCTGGGTGTTCCCTTGAAGAATTTCAACTTTGAAGACCAATGCTTATCGTGTAAAAAGGGAAAGCAACACAAGAAATCCCATCACACCAAGAAGGTTAATTCAATAGTTAGTACCCTAGACCTACTTCACATGGATCTCTTCGGTCCCGTGAATGTAAAAAGCCTAGGTGGAACATCATACTGCTTGGTGATCACTGATGATTTCTCTCGATACTCTTGGGTATATTTCCTGAAGTCAAAGGATGAAACGGTTCAGATGGTAATAAATTTGATTACCAAAGTTGAGAATATTATGGGGAAAAGAGTTAAATACATCAGGAGTGACAATGGGACTGAGTTCAAAAACTATCAGATGGAGATCTTCTGCTTACAGAAAGGGATAGAACACCAGTACAGCGCTCCGTATACTCCGCAACAAAATGGAGTGGCTGAGAGGAAGAACAGAACGTTAATTGAAGGAGCTAGAACCATGCTGGCTGATTGAAACTTCCTGTGGTGTTCTGGGCTGAAGCTGTTGCTACAGCCTGTTATATCCTTAATAGAGTGTTAACTGTTAAAAGATTCAATAAAACATGTTATGAACTTATGCATGGGAGAAAGCCCAACTTGAGTGGTCTCGAACCATTCGGGTCCCCGTGTTCGATATTAAAGACAAATTCTAAATTTGGTGAAATAGCCGACGAAGGTATTTTAGTCGGATATGTTGTTGGGACTCCCAACAGACAAGTCTTTAGTACATCGACCAGCAAGGTTGAGGTGGTATGTAACACTGATATCACAAGTTACAAATCACCAAAACCAAGCACGGGACCCGCTGGGGTTTTTGACTATGATAGGCTTTTTAAATCTTTTAACATACTTACTTGGATTGTGCAGAAGTTGATGAAAGAATAGCTACGAAGATGCTTTACGATGAGGAAGACAATGTTGTGCAAAGACCGCTGTACGATGAATGTCGGCCTTCCTCGTCAAATGCTGTCGATACCCCTGCTGCCTCTACTGAAGAGGAATTCTTCAATCCGTTTCACTCTCAACAACAATCACCCATTGATGAGCTACCTTCGAACCTGGAAGACAATCTGCAAGTCAGTTCGGTTCCGACTATGAGAGTTCACAAAAATCACCCTTTGGAGAACGTGATAGGTGATCTGTCCGACGGTGTACAAACAAGACAAAGCTTGAATGAGCACACCTGTGTTTACACAAGCATTAAAGATACGGGCATAATTAACGAATGCTTGTACACCTGCTTCATCAGCCAGATTGAACCAAAGAACTATCAAAAGGCTCTCAAGGACAGCTCGTGGGTCGAAGCCATGCAAGAAGAGTTAGCCCAGTTCAAAAAGATGGAGGTATGGAATTTGGTTGCAAAACTGAAAAATGTGCATGCGATTGGCACAAAATGGGTTTTCAAATGCAAGAGAGATGAAAAAGGGATAATTATCAGGAACAAGGCGAGGCTGGTTGTAAAAGGTTTTAATCAGCAAGAGGGGATCGACTACAATGAAGTGTTTGCTCCTGTGGCGAGATTGGAAGCGATTAGATTGTTTTTGGCATTTGCTGCACACAAGGAGATGAAGGTGTTCCAGTTAGACGTGAAGAGTGCGTTTCTTAACGGTAAAGTCGATGAGGTAGTGTACATTGAGCAACCTCCGGGTTTTACTGACCCAGACTTTCCTGATCACGTGTACAAGCTAAGTAAAGCGCTATATGGGCTACATCAGGCCTCTCGTGCCTGGTACTCAACTTTATCCGATTACTTGCTTGAGAATGAATTTGAAAGGGGAAGGATAGATAGTACACTGTTCGTTAAGAGAAATGGAAGAGACTTTCTTCTGGTTCAAGTTTACGTGGACGACATCATCTTTGCTGCATCAAAAGTCGCCATGTGTCAGGAGTTTGAAGCCATCATGAAACAGAGGTTTGAAATGAGTGCTATGGGTGAACTAACTTTCTTTTCAGGATTGCAGGTTGATCAGAAGAAAGATGGGATGTTCATTCATCAGACTAAGTATGTCCAAGACGTTCTCAAACGCTTCAAGATGGAGGACAGCACTCCATTTGATACTCCAGTTTGCGTCAACCATAAACTGGGTGCTGATTCAGACAGCGATGCAGACGTGGACCCCACCCAATATCGGGCAATCATAGGTTCTTTAATGTACTTAACTGCTTCTAGACCTGATATTATGTTTGCAGTTTGTCTTTGTGCTCGCTTTCAGGCAAACCCAAAGGAATCTCACTTGAAGGGTGCAAAGAGGATATTGCGGTATCTCAAAGGCAAACCTAAGCTAGGGTTGTGGTACACGAGAGGAGGAGACTTGGAGCTAGTCGCCTACACGGATTCTGATTATGAAGGATGCAATCAGAGTCGGAAGTCAACAACAGGTGGATGTCAGTTTCTTGGAGGCAGATTAGTGTCTTGGCAGTGGAAGAAGCAGACCTCAGTTGCCATTTCAACCTGTGAAGCAGAATACATGGCAGCATCGAACTGCTGCTTCCAGGTTCTTTGGATTCAACAGCAATTGCGCGATTATGGTCTGAATTTCACTCATACTCCTATTTGCATTGATAACACTGCTGCTATCTCAGTAACTAACAATCCTGTAAAGCATAGCAAAACTAAACATATTGACATCCGTCATCATTTTATACGGGATTGTGCTGAGAAGAAACTGATTGTGCTCGAAAAGGTTGATACGTTAGATAATTTCGCTGACTTGTTTACTAAAGCGTTTGACAAAACTCGTTTTCAAAACCTTGTTGAGCTGAATGGGATGATCAATCCCGAGTAACCGTGTTTTTCGTTTTTGTTTAAAAAAAAAAAAACAAAACAAAAAAAAACGTCACTATCGCTTAGAATTATGTCGGTTGCCTCAGTTTGAAGGACATATTTTCGGATATGTTTGGTCCTCATTTCTACTTGTAGAATATGAGGATAGCCATTAACCAGATAACTGAAAGTGACCGGGGCGGTTTATGATGTGTTTTTATTCTTTCGCTGAAAATTAGTCGATCATACTTAGTTAGAAGGACACATACTTGTATGTGGTCGGTCCAGCTAATCCATTGGATCTTCAGGATAGCCGTTTACCTGAAAACTTCATTTTGATCGGGGCGATTGAAGTTAAAATTTTTTAGGGAGATGAAATTATTTTTCAAGTCTACTACTTCGTAAGAAGTTCCTTTACTATGTTTTACAGAAAATTGATCCAACCTTGGAAAGTGATAGATATACTGATTCTGTGTGCTTAACTAGTGAAGTTATTAGGCCTAAAAGACTTTAGAACAGTCATTGTATGTCATGGTAGCTTTTTATGGTGCGTAAAAGTAGAAGTGATACTAACTAAATCTACTCGATTTTACGTGGAAACTCCTTAAGAGTTGTGCATGTCTCCATATATATATCTTTCCGAATGATAGGCAGAAAAGCGATTACCCAGTCATACACGAGCCCGTGAGTGTTCTGATTCCCATGAAGATAGCGTGTCAAGAAACTGCAGTGATCCAGATTCGGGACTTGCAGTTGTTTACTACTCTGAAGTTGTGTAAATACTTAAAAAAAAAATTATGTTATTGAGACATTCTAGAGTTCATAATGTTAATACTTCTCAATCAAGATGTAAGAAAGAGAACGGGAAGAAGACTTTACAGAGATGTGTACTTACTATTTAATCAGACACTACGGGTCGAGGTCAACTCGGGGTGACTTGGGGAAAGCCAAATATGCTTAGAGAATAGATAGGAGGCATCATAATCTCTGAGTTGTTGCCCATTTAAGTTTTGAGCTTAATTGAACCTAACCCGTATCACAGAAACGATGAAAACCATTTTAAGTTATTTACCTGCTTACAACCTGTTTCTTTATGTCATAATACAGCTGAACATGGATCTGTGTGACAGTCACGTAATTAGTATGATTCCTGTTCGGATCTTTTCTAAAACATGGTAGTCCCTGTCGAGACTGAAATTTGATCCCGTGTACTTTATTTTACAATTTTTTCTACTTATGTAGTTGTATTATTTTATACCTGGTTACTTGGTCTTGATCGTATCATTTAACTCTTTAAAGGATGTTTTAAAACATAATTGCAAATTGTTCAAATTATAGGGGTTTGTTTTGAAAATTTTAATATCGGCGAAGTTGTGCATAACTCCACCTGCAATAGGCGAAGTTATCCATAACTTCGCCTGTATAACCTTGACCCTATATAAAGGATTTTCATTGGTCAAACTGTTCATTATTTCAAAAACCAGCGAAGTTATCTTCTGAAACCCTAAGCGAACTTATATCTCGATTCTTCTGTGTTCATTTTTCCAGTTCTAATCCGTGATTAAAGGTGTGTAGGATTGTAGTATCGTATAATCACGTTCAATAAGGTTAATCAAAGGTCGTTTCGACCCGATTCACGACCTCGTTTTTCCGAAACCTTAATACCCGAGTTTCAAACATACTTTCACGTGGTCGTAAACATATTAATCGTCTAGATCGTCTCTAAAACATGTGTTTAACTGACTGCAATCTCCAAATTGACCTAATCAATTCGTTTGAATCGTCTATCTGTTGCCGATTCATATTCGGCCGAAGTTACAGTTTAGGCGAAGTTATCCGTAACTTCGCCTGAGGTTTAACTTCGCCTGATAATTAATTATGTAACAGTATTTGAGGCGAAGTTGTGGTTAGGCGAAGTTATCATTAACTTCGCCTGGCCCTTTTTACTTAACTGTTATCCGGCGAAGTTCAAGTTGAGGCGAAGTTGTTCCCAACTTCGCCCCACCTCTAACTTCGCCTATACAGAATAAATCATAACTTCGCTCATGGTAAGAGGTGAACTTGTGATTTGCCTTGACGTTTATCTAACTTAGCCTGTTTGTTGCAGAAATGGCAGCCGTAGCTGGAGCAGGCGACGCAGGTGGTGATGAAGGTGGAGATAACCAACGACAGTTTTTCCCGGGTCATAACATGTACATCACATTAGACCCGGATGCGAGCGGTGTTGATGATTTCCGCGAGATCATCACGTTCTTACTCCGCTCGCGTATATTCCACGCGATTACCACAACACTGCCGATATCCTTGCCAAACATTGAGGATTTTTGGCAGACAGTGGAGTATGACTGTCGCATCGAGCCCCCGGTTATGCGAGCAACAGTCAACAATCACATAGTTCAGTTCTCATCTGAACAGATCCGGGCGGCTTTGCGGTTTGGAGATGAAACGTGGGACGACCCGACAGACTTTGTAGCTCCATTCCGAGATGGTGCGTTTCTGAGGATGGGATATTCTGGTCCCTTGGGGGATACTCAGAGACGCAAGGGGTTCTTGCTAGACCAGTGGCGCTTTCTCATGCATGTGATGATCGTGTGCATGTCAAGGAGAAAGGCTGGTACTGATGGGATGGGCGTGACCATGCAGTCGGCGATGACTGCTCTGAGTTACAATAAGCGTTACAGCTTTAGTCAGATGGTATTCTATGAGATTGATCGTCAAAGAAGAGCGATGGCGCGTGAGAGATTTCTCATGTATCCAAGATTCCTCCAAATGATCTTGAATCATGTTGCTCCCACGTTACCTCAGCGTCGCCCGATTCGATACGTGGAAAGTGTAAGTAAAAGGATCTTCGCCCAGTGCAGATCATCCAGTGCGAGGAGTAAACCTGAGCTCCGTCCTAGACATACTCCACTATTTGGGTACTTGATCAACCCAGAGTATGTTCCAGCTCGTGGGGACGAGTTTCGGGACCCTCAACCACAACAGGCTGGAGCACCTCAAGCAATACCTGCTGCTCCTGTTGTGTCACCGGAGGACAATGTAGACCTTGATGTGGCATTTGGTGGTCAAGGTTTCTTTGATATGGATCGTGTTGATCCTTAAGAAAATGTGCAAGTCTCAGTTGAAAGGGTTTCAAGTGTGAATATTGCTAGGCCAGCTCAGACGGTGGCTGATTCTGATTCAGATGATGATGTGGCCGAAGCGAGACGGATCTTAGTTACACAAGAAAGGGTTCAAAGGAAAAAAAAGAGAGCTGATGATGACAGTGAGTCAGATTTTGAGGAAGAAGTACATCAGCTGATTCGTAGATCAGGAAGGGAACGGGCAGGTGCAGGTTCGGGAGCTGGTGAGAGCTCAAGGGTGGTACGTTTCACTCCACCCGCACTGTCCGGTATGACTATTGTACCTTCATCGTTGCCAGTTACAAGGCCAAGCGCCACGGACGTTCCCGTGGTGGCTACCTCATCCTCATTCGGCCTCCCACCCACTACATTCCAGCTATCGACTCCGGAGATTGTTTCCTTGCCACCTCCAACTCTTACTCCAACGGAGGTTGTGGCAAGATTTATTGAGTCAACGGTTGTGGCCACTGCAGGGTTGTCAGTTACGATACCACCTGCGGTTACGTTTACGCCTACTTCTGAGGTCCCAGTTACAATGGAAATCCCTCCTCAGTACACTCAAGATATATCACATCTGAGGTTTGATTTCGATGCAACCTTATCCGACTCAGAACGAATAGCAGCGCTTGAACGGGTCGTGGCAGAACAATCAAGGGTAAATCTTATCCAAACCCATGCTATTCAGCGCCTCATTGCAGAGAATCAGATACAATCATCCCTGCTGATCGAACATGGCAAAATCATTGATGCTTTGAAGGTGTTCTTGGCATCTCAGGGGGAGACGAGCTGTAAGGGTGATGAGCTGCGGACGAAGAAGCGTAATGATCGAGACGATGATCCCAATGCATCGAAAGGTGCAGGTGGAGAGTTGCCAAGAACTGAACAAGCTCTTGGACTTCCACATCTCAGGGGGAGTCAACAAGTGCAGCGAGCGGTACAGGTGATGATGTGGTGGTCGTGGATGCTGAGGTGGATGATGATTTTATAGGTGATGATGATGTATTACCAATTGAATAGATAGAGAAGATTGGTGCAGAGATTGTTATTGATAATGATATTGAAGAGGGAGAGATTATAGAAGAGAATATTGAGCATGAGATTCCGGATGTTGATAAGGCAGATATGAGTAAAGATATGGGAAGTGATGAGACGGAATAGGAAGAGCAGCCAAGATGGAAAGAAGGCTACGCTCAGTGGTTCGTAAAAACGAAGAAACCGGCAGTCCCCACTATGTTCAAGAAGAGTTACAACATTAGAGGTTATGCTGAATCGATAAAGGGGATTATTTGCTGGATATATGATGAGCAGTTGAGGCTCTTTGTGATTAAAAGATATGAAGGTGTTCAGTACTTCAAGAGGATGTTGAGATCGTTGAATACATTGCCAGAATGTGAAGTGAAGGACTTAGCCAGATTGGGGTTGATAAACAGGAGTGATGATAACATGGCTAGAGTCATTGGAAAGATTGTTTGGAAGGAAAGTATAAAAGAGAAGAAGTTCGAGCTGTTGAAACCACAAAAGGGAAAACTTATTGAAGACAAAGATAGAGGATTGAGAGCAGATGGCAAGCCTTGGATGATTATGAAGTATAAGCCGATCCGGTGTTTAAAAGAAGTGCCGATGAAACAAATGCCTAAGGATGTGCTCAAAAATCTGAAGTGGTGGTATGTTGATTGTGAAACAGCTGAGGCAGTAATGGAGGACGAAGATGAACAAGAGCTGCTGAGAGTGTATGATCTAATGCATCTAGTGAACTTGTCTCAAGCTGATCTGCAGGTGCTGAATGAGAAGAAAATATTTTATATTCCTGCTTGGAAAGAAGAAGCGAAGAAATATCAAAGAGTTGTTTCGGTTTGTGTACGAGAAGGAGTTCATTCGTGAAGATGAAAGATACAAGATTGTTGAAGATTACCAGACATGTGCTTGAAGATAGAGATATGAAGCTACTGCCAAGGGGGAGTCTGTTGGTACATGATGTCAGTAGTTCAGTGTCTAGTGTCTGTAATCGAGTTAGTTGGATTTGTGTTTTGGATGTAAGCGAAGTTCTCACAAGTTCGCTGATATAGGCGAACTTGTGGAACAAGCGAAGTTAGGAACAACTTCGCCTAAACATGCTAGGCGAAGTTGTCGTCTGTTATAAGTCTAGGTTACGGCTAGGATTGATTCATTCATTGATCGAGTTGTAACAAGTTGTCCAGTGTTTGTGATTGATATCACGTGTTTTCGGTTGCAATACAACGTGTCTTTGTTTATTGTAACGTGTGTTTGATCGTGTTAACTCGTATCGTCTTCTACGCTCGTAACGTCTTACGTAGGGATTCCGCACCTACGTAGAACGAGATATTCCGTGTTGATCCGGCTGGGAACCTTCAACATGTGTAACTTTATGCATGTATGTTTTGGTGCATCTGAGATTGTTCCAATATAGGGGGAGATTGTTGAGTCGGATTTGAGCAAGGAAGATTGGAATCTACTCAACCTCCTCAAGAAATCAGCTAAGTATGGAATACAAGCAAGCCTAGATCATCGAGCATGGTTTACTACCTCGAGCATGGTCTTTCAGCATATTCTTCTAAGTGTTTAGGGCTTCGAGCAAGCTACACTTCTATGAGCAAGTGTGTTCTTCTATCGAGTATGGGCTGCCAATCGAGCAAACAACTCGATCATTCAAGTTTCAGCCAAGTGATCCGAGCACATAGGTGACAAGCATGGATGCAATAAGAAGATGTTATATGTTGCGAAGTATAGACTTCGAGCATGGTTCAGTTCCGAGCAAGCTTCACATCCAAGCATGCTGAAGATTGCTAAATAAGTTCAAGACAGAACTGAAGACATAAAGAAGAATAGGCTTGATTGATGGACAAGTTCGAGCAAAGCAAGGATTGGACAAGAAGAATGAAGCATGCTAGAGGAGAATATTTTCTATGTGAAAATATTCTAAGTAAAGTATGTTCGAAGACACTCATCGAGCATACATTGCATATTGAGTCTGTTCGAGCAAGATACAAATCATGCTCGAAGACTCTTACACTTGTATTTTTCTTTATCTTTCATTATGTAATGGTTAAGAAATTCTAGAAGGAATGTCAGGTCTATAAATAGCATCCTAGGTTTCCATTTAGGGAACAACGGAGCGCACGCAATACGAGAGCAAAAAATTCTAAACGAATATTCTCTTTGTCTCCTCGTACCACCGCCGCCGTCACAAAACCCAAGACATTCCTTTCACTATTACATTAAACGATATATTAAATGCAATGAATCTTTGTCTTTGATTTTATTCTTAACGACTATATATTATTGTTTCGTTGTTATTATCTCGGGCCTTTGTTCCCATCCGGTGAATATTCTGATTCCGCCGGAATATCCAATAGGCCTTCGGGTTATTAGATCTGTGTGTTCTTGTCAACCTATTTTAGGTTTGCACCAGATTTACAGTCCTGACATGAACCATTCTCTAAACCTGACATTCAACCTACTCAAGAAACACCACCTTCAAGCCCAAATATTTATACCCTCATCTCTGAAAATGCTGAGTTGGAATTTGAAAACATAATGCCGAAAGAGAAGAATGCTTTTCTGGAGAGGAAGAATATGGCCCTTGAGTAAGCTCTGCAACAAGCCTTACTCAGAATTCAAACCCTGGAGCAGGCTGAGGTTGAGAAGACCTCAAATGCACCAAAACAGGGGAAGAATATTAATCAAGAAGCAAATGCTCTAAATCAAATCAATGAAAACTATAATGAGGCTAGTGACAAAGATGCTGAAGTGGGAACCTCAAATGCTCTAAAGATAATCAATGAAGAGTATGAGGAAGAGGTTTTCGTACATATGATGTAGAAGAGACCCCAGAGCAAGTAGAAAAGAGAAAACAAAAGGTAAAGGGGTTGCTCTTTCTGAAGAAGATATGCATCCAAAGGCTACCCAAAGAATAATATATGGATATGAACTTCTGCCAAAAAGATGATACAATTGATCCAGATGTAGCTGAAGTTGAATATGTCCAGACAGTAATAAAACTGATTAATAAAGAAAGGGACAGAGCTATTGTTGACGAAGAAGAAGAAGAGGAGGAGGAGGAGGAGCTCCCTCAGGGGTGTTGGAGGCACTAATTTCCATGAAAAAGAAAGAAGAAGAAGAAGAAAAACTAAAAAGAATGGCTGATGAAGCAATAGGGGCAGCCATGTAGGAATTGAAAAGGAAACAATCTGAAGAATCAACTCCATTGGCACAAACTGATGATGAGCCCGAACTTGCACAACCTATAATTGAGACTGAAACCCGAGTAATATATTTGAATCGGTCATAGCTTACACATCCGAGCACGAGATACGGGCCTCTCCACCACGGGTACAACCCGAGTAATATATTTGACTCGATCCCGGCTCACACATCCAAGCACGTGATACGGGCCTCTTCACCACAGGTACAACCCGAGTAATATATTTGACCCGATCACGGCTCAACATCCAACGGGCCTCTTCACCACGGGATTTTAAAACCCGAGTAATATATTTGACCCGCCAAAATGATGATCACGTCACACGGGCCTCTTCACCACTGGTACAACCCGAGTAATATATTTGACCCGGCTGTGAATCACCATGCACACACACATCAATAAGCCTACGCACATCATTCTTAGTCACGAGGAACTAAATATCATCACACAACCGTAGGCTATAAGGTAACACATATCCATACATACATACATACCTCCATACATATCTACATATATATATCTATATATATATATATATACCATCCCATACGGGAACTAAGTAAATAGGTCTACTCATATTCAATTATTACCAAGTCTACTAACATCCTCGAGTCTAGACCATTAATAATGTTCGTAACCATAAAGGATACAAGACCATAAACGTGTCTAAAATATCCTAAAGCATATAAAATAATTCAAATATAACTTTCAAAATGCACCATCACGAGTGAGACCATGTAGTACCATTCAAATAGTTGTAACGGGTAAAATCGTATAAAATTGGATTTCGGTGTGTATGCTAGCCCAAAACGTAAAAAGAGTAAAAGGGGGCATCATGTACTCACCTGAAATCAATCGAACACCTGCAACGAGCTAGGAAATCCCTAAGTGCACAATCACAAGCAAGGGCCTGTAAAATTATACACAACGCGTTACTAAGCTAGACCAAAAGAACACTCTTGCCTAATGGGCCGCCCAAGCCCAACACTTTGGCCCAAGGCCCAACACTTGGCTGAAGGCCCAACACTTGGCCCAAGGCCAAAAAGCCCAATAGTTTGGCCCAAGGCCCAACACTTTGGCCCAATGGGCCAGCCCAAGCCCAACACTTTGGCCCAAGGCCCAACACTTGGCCCAAGGCCCAGCCACTTGGGCCGAGGCCCAACCCGAACTCAATTACTCTACCTCAGCCCCTAAACCTTTCAACTAACCAAATCCACCCTACGAATATGGCCGGGGCTAACCATGATGCACAACTCACCCGCCGGTAACCAAATCGAGTCGAATACGCACGTATTAAATTTTAAAACCAATTGTCAAACGAATCAGCCCCAAGTGGACTAAATTCCCATCTTAACCTTTTCTTACATCATAATTATGTCACCCGAGTTGATAGGGTTGACGGTTCCTTTTTACAACTTTCAATTTTACATTTGAACGAAAATTCGCGCAGCGCCGACTCGATTGACCAATCACCAACCAAACAGCCCCGAGTATCAAAAATATAATTTTTCCCATCCCTTAAATCCCCCCTAGGGCTGTACAAACTGATTCGGTCGGTCATCCGATCGTTTAACGCATCAAACTCAACAATTGCCAATCCTACACCCGATAAACCCTAGTTTTCGAACTAAAATTGATTGACCGACCTAAACACCTCCATTGACCATGAAATTTTAGTATGTTGTAAGTGACATACCTAAGAAGATGACGGAGTACGAACTTCAATTATAACAGCCCGGAGAGATGCGAGAAAGGGTAGCCACCGGTTAAGCATAAAACGAACTTATCGATCAATAACGAATATAACATGCAGATTTTAGCATGCAAAGATGTATTTTATTACATAGGAAAACCATGAAATTAGATTATTAAATTTTTACTAGTGTTGCATAAATATCTTAAGTTTATAAAAATATTTTTATTATATTTTTCTAGTGGACAAAAAAATCATAAAAATTCTTCCAACACAGAAATGTATGTGCAGCTATTTCAGCGCGCAACAAAATGGTTTTATTTTTATAAAATTCATTACCGAACCAAATTAAACGATTCCAATTGGGTTTGGTTCCTAACTCAAAATAATAACTTTTAGAATTGGAACCAACCAATTTGGACTTGTAAAAAAAAGGTTATGATGTCGGGAAGACAGACCAGAATCTGTCATCCCGCATCAGCTTTGACACTCAATTTTATAAATTCATAAAAACCATTCAAATCTCGTCCAAAAATTACGTATTATACATTTCTGGAAACTAGACTCAAAGTAGAAAATCATGGAATCAAGAATCAATCAAAAACAGTGGATTAACATTGCGTTACAGACCCTACAATAAACGTATACGAATCTGTCAGCAAGCTGTTATCATCAAAACTCAATCTTAACGACCAATAAGCGCGTTAATATTATCAATTAAGGTGTAAAAGACATGGGGAATCATAAAACCGACCTTGAATTGAAGTTTGGCACATGGAATTGGTTTAAAAAAAACGAAAATGGGAGCCTTAGCTGCTGCTGCTACTTGCGATCGACCAGGTGAGGGAAAAGAAAAGCTAGGGTTTGTTTTGTGATATAAAATAATGATTTACACTATAGTCCCTCCAGTATGAAGTGTGTAGCAACTTGGGTGGAAAGTTAAGTGAGAAACGTTTTCAAGGGTGGTCAAGGAGCCCTCGGAAGGATGCCGGGTCAAGCCCAAAGGTGTACGAAATCACTACAAGGCTAAATCTTTTATCGGAATTTACGGATGTTACAGTATGGATTGCTATTCGAGCAAACAACTTGATTTATTCAGCTTAAACCAAGTCTTCCAAGCATATTGATGGGTTGAGCATGGATACAATAACAAGATGATTTCAAATGTTCTAAGTGTCATCTTCGAGCATGATTCAATCCCGAGCAAACTTCTGTACCCGAGTATGCTGAAGATTGTTCACAATAAGTCATAAGGCAGGATTGAAGAGAATGAGGAGAACATGCTTGCTCATGGAACCTATTCGAGCAAAGCAAGGATAAGTTATGAAGATTGAAGTCTGCTGGAGAAGAACATAACTTCACATAATACTAACCCGTTTAAACATAACATTGTTGTTTATTACATACAAGACAAACATTAAATCTATGGACTAAAGACACACCACAATGCACCAGCATTTACAGTTTGTTATGACCAAGTTATTGCTCAATCTTTGTTGAACAATTCTGCTATCAAATATGAAACATTGTAAACAACAATGTTTTTTGATGCTTTGGAATGGATTTGGATAAAAAAAAATTATAAACCACTAGTGGTATGAAAAAACAATATTTTTGGTCATGTATCATCAAAATCCTAATGGGTTTTGAATAAAAATAAAACAAACAAACAAAAACTTCAAGAATGTAAAAACTTGTTAAGTTGTGGCCATTAAGGATCATCTTCCAACTATATGTTCTTCGTCTCCTCCACCCTAATCACCATAGTGTATAGATTAGGTGGGATCATAAACATAATTTGGTGATGGTCTTAGAACTATTATAATAATAAGAACATAAGAAGAAACGAAAAACAAAGATAAGAAAGCATGAAAATATAAACTAAAAAAACTTTAGTTGAACACACACAAGAAAATATAACCAAAAAAACTCCATTGAAAAATTATTATCAGAGAGAGCAGAAGAAGAAAGAGGAAAGAAGAAAGATGAAAATGTGGAGATATTCATAGTTGTGATTAGAAAGGGGTTAAATAGTAAGTGTTGGAGAGAGTTGTGTTTGAAATATGTTAGCAAGACACCTTTTCTTTTAATAAAAGATGCCAAATAAAATACTTAGGATAAAAATTAATTTAAAATGATCATAGTTATTTATGTTACATGTTAAAATATTAATCTAGACATGTAAACAATGAAATAAACATAAATTCAAGTATTTACACATATAATAATAATATTAATAAATTGAAATGAATAATTTATGATTAAATAAAACTAATAATAATAATATAGCATTGAAATCGAGCTTGTAACTTAACAAATACAAATCAATATTAATCTTTTATGAAAATCAAAAATTTAAATCATGTCGGGCAAAATTTTCAAATACAAGAAATGCAAGAAAAATGTTACAGTACTCCTTACTTTTGTAATTTTCGTCGCAACTACGACATAAGTCGTCTAGTAAAGTAAAATAATTTTTTTTAAGAATTATCTTTTTCAAATAAACATTTAAAAATTTATCATAACCCAAGTCTTCAAGTGGCCCGAGAAACTCTACAAATGAGGATATGGCAATGACACTTAAATATTGGATGTAACAACGGTGTATCTACCATGCACTTATCATATTATCATTTGTACCATCGACAAAAAACCACCTTCAGTTCCAAAGTTATGACACACTATCGTATATGTTATGATTTCCGTGTGAGAACTTGGATTATTACGTGTCGACCCATAATTATTTATCGTCGGAATGTCTACATAATCCATCTTATTGTGTTAGTTATAAAAACATAAGCTATCAATTATTATAATATATCTTTGTGAAAAGTAACTAACCAATGAACTTTTGTGCAGCTCATAAATAAAATAGATATCAAAAAATATCGTCATAAATATATGAAATATTATCAACAAAATACAATAAACGAAATTTCAAGTTCAAAGTAAAAAGGTCGTTGTTACAAAAGTCAACAAACAATATTGAAATGAGAATAAATATGTAAAGGTTTAAGAATATATGGAGGTAATGAGATCCTTGGGGTTAAGAATGTAAATTTGAACAGATTACGTAAAAATTTAGATGGATTGAGGTTGGATAGAAAAATTAAAAATTGTGCAAACGGCTTCTATTGGTTAGAAATGAAACACTCTCATAACCCATGATTTTAGTAAGCAATAAATGCTTGTGGTAATCGATCACGGGTTATTAGATTGATAACAACAATATTGCGCAAGAAATATAGATAAAGGTAGTTAAATAACAATTTGTAAAAAGAAAATAAATAGACTTAATATTCAATATAATACCCAAAATCATATAAGTAGACATTACAATACTTGAACAGGAAAGCAAAATAGCGAAACAAATGAAAAGCTGCGGAAATTAGAAGTCTAGGGCATGACTCAGATCATCACAAATGTGGTTGTGTAAGAAACTAAAGTGTCCATTTAAGTAAGAATACTTTACATTATATCTAGTTTATATAATTGACTACTACAAATATCATTTGCCAATGATATTTATTCCCTTGTTTAAGATGTCTAGAAAGTAATTTTCGCGAATTTCAAAACAATATGATGTAGCTTGTTCCTAGCTTGATAAATATGAAATACTTTAAGATAATTACAATAATTTATTGTGATTTTAGAAATGTGCTTATATACATCAATTAGACCAATTGATCAATTAAAATTCAATTAGACCAATTATGTATATGTAGGATGTCTTTCAATTTACAAGTTTCTTAAATCTTATAGGCCAGATAAAGTACATTACAAAAGTATGTACCAGAATATGTGATTGTGAAACACATGAACCTTAACTCTATATACTAACGTATCAAGTAGCAGGTAAATCATTGTTAACTATCATAACTCTCTAATACAAGCTTATTTGAATTTTAATTGTAGGTGTAGGATTGAATCCCACATTTATTTAGAATTGAATTTTATTTAAAGCTTAAAGTAACTATACAATCAATCAATTAATTTAGAATTCCATCATGCATGGTTCGCTTTTCAAATAGAAGTATTAAAACATAATGCTTCATTGCTTCGTGTACTAACAACAATTAATCAATTAATTTCAATTAACGTATATATTGATGATCAATTAATTTTGTTAAACTTATACGCTGATGGTCAATTAATTCTATTTAATTGATTTAGCCACCAAAATAATTAATTTGGTAGTCTAATATTTTTACAAGTAGAATAGTGGAATAAGCTAGGTAACTTGTGTTTTAAAAACTCGAAACAACTCAAAATAACAATTTTTTTTTAAAACTTTTTTTACATATACATAATATATGTAGGTTATATATACGTAAAAAGATTACAGAACTTTTTACGCACCGAGTCGACTTTTTACATACGCGTAACGGACGTTTAAATTAGTGTAATGACTGTACATCTTTATTCTCTCTTCTACTTTAATTTTGTAATCAAATTTAATCTTAACCAAATAATCTAATATATTTAATTAAATATGTAGTTAAGAATGAAGTTATTAAGTTCTTAAAACTAAACAAGGTTCTCAAATTATCCATCCCACATATATATATATATATGGGTGGGTTCTAGTGAAAACTCCTTTTAAAAAGAAAACTTAAAAACTCTTAAAAACTTCTAAAAAACTATTTTTAACTTTTTTTGAAGTTTCTTTTTTTTCCATTATTCTTAAATGTTGTTATTGGTTCAAAAAAAAAAAAAACTTGTCGGTAACCTCGTTGGTATAGTGCGCATGTGTAATAGTGTGCATTGCATATATGCAAAAGTGTTTGTATTGCATAAATACAACACTATTGCACATATTTGATATACACTATTGTATATATGAAATATAAGACTAATACACATTGAATACACATTAGTACGTATGTGTAATACAACATTAACGCACATGTGCACCACATCGACTTTTATTTTATTATTTTTTTTTCCATATACAATACACAAATATTGAATATATGCAACAAAACACTATTAAACTCAAAAATACATAGTAATACATATGTGTAATACAATGGTATTGCACAGTAATACGTATGTGCATTACAGCGGTTTTTTTTTATATATATATTTTTCGAGAGAAATATAAGAAAATATAAGAATAATGGCTAAAACAGAAATTTGAAAATATTTTTTTATTTTTAATTAAAAATAATTTTTTAGGAGTTTTTAAGAGTTTTTTAGTTTTCTCTCTAAAGATAAGTTTTCTGTTGATCCATATATATATATATATATATATATATATATATATATAGGGGTGGGTTCTAGTGAAAACTTTTCTTAAAGAAAAAAATTAAAAACTTCTATAAACTTTTAAAAAACTATTTTTAACTTTTTTTTTAATTTTTTTTGAAGTTTCTTTTTTTCCCATTATTCTTATATGTTGTTATTGGTTCAAAAAAAAAAAAAAAACCTTGTCGGTAACCTCGTCGGTATAGTGCGCAAGTGTAATAGTGTGCATTGCATATATGCAAAAGTGTTTGTATTGCATAGAATACAACACTATTGCACATATTTGATACACACTATTGTATATATGCAATATAAGACTAATAAACACATCGAATACCCATTAGTATGTATGTGTAATACAACATTAACGCACATGAGCACCACATCGACTTTTATTTTATTTTTATGTTTTTTCATATAATATAACACTACTACACATATACAATACACAAATATTGAATATATACAATAAAACACTATTAAACTCAAAAATACATAGTAATACACATGTGTAATACAACGGTATCGCATAGTAATACGTATGTGCATTACAACGGTTTTTTTTATTTTTTTATTTATTTTTCATTTTTTTATATTTTTCTAGTGAAATATAAGAAAATATAAAAATAATGGCTAAAACAGAATTTTGAAAATATTTTTTTATTTTTAATTAAAAATAATTCTTTAGGAGTTTTTAGAAGTTTTTAGTTTTCTCTGTAAAGGTGAGTTTTCTCTTAATCCTCTCCCTATAAACACACACACACACACACGTAGGGGAAGGTTAACGTACAATAATCGCTTAACATACATTACGTACACGACATACGTTCAAGTAAAACGTTCAAACCTTAGCCAAATCTTAAACGTTCAATGTTAAAACCCATCATTCAGAACTCAAAATTGATCGATTGAAGCTTCAAATTGATGATTAATTGAATTGATTTCAAAGATTAACCGATCAATTGGCTTCAATTTCAATTCAACTAAACAAAACTGTGACGAGTTTTTACGTTTTTCCGATGAGTTCGTTGTCGACGGCGATGATGGTGACGAAGAGTATTGATGGCGCCGGCGATCGGTGGAGATGGAGATGGATTGAGCGAAGACCGTTTTTCCGGTGACGGCTCACACATAGGAGATCGTTGGTCAGTGAAGGTGATTTAGGGTTTCTTAAAATCAAGGGTAAAGGAAGGCGCGTACATAATGTACGATAAGAGATTATTGTATTGGAACTTACATATATATATATATATATGTTGGGGCTCAAATTTTCAGTATACTCAGCAAACATTATATTCAGAACAACTCCCAGATGCGGTATCCTCCAAGGTAACAGGTATCCTAATTATGTTATATACTTAACACGTCGTCCGCTACTTTCCTTGTTTACCAGGTCAAAGTAATTATCAAAATTAGCTGAAGACTCAGACATTCCGTTAATAGAACGTGACGAAAAAGGGAAACGTGTTTAATGGAGTGATTGGCGGCTGAATAAAGATTTAGTCTATTATTTCAATATTTATTTGATTTATTGTTAGCTATTTACATATATAAAAGAGCTACAACCTTTGATCAAAAGACACACTCTAGCACTTGAGAACTTACTAGTACTCGCATTCTCTATAATCACGATCAAGTGTGAGCTCCACACTTGTGATCACCTTTATTATTAATAAACCGGTGGTGATAGTTATCACCACCCGGGGTTTTTTTCTTGTTATCCTAAGGATAACAGGTTTTTCCTTGCAACAAATCTCTGTGTTCATACTATCTTTACAAGCACCTAGTCCTGATTTACTAAATTGGTTACAAAATCACTTTTGTTAATTTTTGACCAAAACAATTTGGAGCCCACCGTGGGGCAATCGGTGCATTAATTCATCAAAACCGTTTGTTCCACTCTCAATTACTTTCATCCCTTCTTTATGGCCTCACAACCAAAAACCAGTTCATTATTTGCTTCGGTGGTCACTGCTGCTTCAAATGTCAACCCAGGACCTCCACCACTGCCGAAGAAGAATACTCAGCCTAGAGGAGAACTTCCACCATTTGCCGGATCCTCTACACGGGTAGATCCGGTTGTTTCTAACAATGATATTTTTGATTTGATGAAACAAGTCAAATCACACATGGAGCAACAAGAAAAGACCAACTCAAGGCTATTTAAGGAGATTGAAGGAATCAAAAAGAAGCCAGGGCAGGAGGCTACTCCAATCATACCCAGGGTTCTTGATTTTGGTTCTCCAGGATCAACCATCCTTTAGAATCCCGAATCCTTGGGGACACAATCAACAAGGATTCCGTCTCAGTAGCAATCAGGATACGGAGGAACTTATCTTCCAGTATCCTCGGAATTACCTAGACCAACGAGGCTAGATTTCATCAACATGCAGCCTCGTTAAACCATACCAGCCGGCATATTCTCGTCAGGATCTCCCATGGTGTCCACTGAAGTACATGTTCAACCATACCAGCCAATGCAGGCGTCACCTTATCCTGAGGATACCCTCAACGGATGAACTAGCCGTCAAGGCTCAGGATAACAGAGACCTAACCATGACCTCGGTAACAGTTTATTTAATGCTAATTTATACACTAACTGTAGACATGTGCAGGATAAGGGGATATCCCCCGAGATCACCAGGGAACTGCAAAAAAATGAAGGATATGATTTCTAGCATCCTAGGGATAATACGTCCCATAGCTGAAGTACTCGCAGGTAGCCACAAGTTATCTAGGTTTACTTGGCCTATATGCGACGTAGAAATCCCCAAGAAGTTCCAAACTCCCAGCATGAAGCTCTATGACGGCACTACGGATCCTGAGGAACATGTCGCTCAGTATAGAGAAAGGATGGAGATCAACCCCATCCCCATTGACATCAAAGAAGCTTGCCTATCCAAGGGATTCGGCTCAACATTAACGGGGCCAGCCCTCAAATGGTTATTGAGTATTCCTTCCAACACTATTACATCATTTTCTCATTTGATTAATTTGTTCAATAATCAATTTTCTTGTAGTAGATCTTTTGAGAAAATGACAGGTGACTTATATAGAATTGTTTAGCGTAATAATGAATCCTTAAGGGATTACATAATC
Organism: Bidens hawaiensis; assembly: GCF_021521415.1. Lineage (NCBI taxonomy): Eukaryota > Viridiplantae > Streptophyta > Magnoliopsida > Asterales > Asteraceae > Bidens > Bidens hawaiensis. The sequence goes on along the minus strand of NW_027505410.1, from coordinate 15,928 downwards.
AAATTTAGCAGAGAAGTTTTGGAAATCCCCAACCTTGACATGGCAGCTGCTGTCGAAGCCTTTAAGATGAGACTAAGGAAGGATTCTCCTTTCTATGATGAACTTGTCATGACTCCATGCAGGAATTTTGATGAAGTCAGGAACAGGGCATTAAGATATATTCGGCTAAAGGACGAAAAGAAGGCTCATGGAAGCTCGGTTATCCCGAAGTATGAATCTACCAATAGAAAGTCAGACACTCCACAGAAGTACACTAAGCCCAATCCTTATTCCAAGCAGGATAATCCCAGGAAAAATGTTGTGGAAGAAGATGAGGATGATGAAGAGTATCCTAAAATCTCTGAATATTTTTTTAATATTGATATTAGTGGTGTGATTTGTGCAATGCAGGATCTAGGTGACAAGGCCAGATGGCCTAAGAAAAATGAAAAGCCCGGATCCATCAAAGATAAGTCCAAATGGTGTGCATTCCATGAAGATTTTGGCCATCGCACTGAAGATTGCATAGCACTTCGAGAAGAAATAGGATATATTCTCAGTAAAGGATACCTGAAGGAACTATTTGGAAAAAACAAGAGCAAGAGTCAAGATCCTTTCAAGATACCTGAAAGGGCACCTTCTCCTCCACCCGGAGCTAAGGTTATATCCTTTATCTCGGGAGGATCCGACATCTGTGGAACCTCATATTCAGCAGCTAAGAACATTCCAGAGAAACAAAGATGGACAACGGAGAAAGACCTCTCCGTACTTCCACTCTGACAACTCAAGGGATTGTATCCTTCGACGAGGAGGACCGATGTGATCTTGTGGATCCCAACCATGATGGTTTGGTAATCACTTTATGTATAGCTAACTGTTTTGTGCGCAGGATACTCATCGATGGAGGAAGCTCTATGAACATTATACAAATAGATGCCTAAAAGAAGATGGATATCCCGGAAATGAAGATTATCCCAAAATCCTCAGTTCTAGTAGGATTCAGTGGCAAGACCAAGAACACTTTGGGAGAAATCAAACTTCCAATATATATTGATGGAACTAACTCTCTACAAAAATTTTGTGTTATTGACTCATTATCTTGTTGTAATGTGATATTAGGCAGGCCCTGGATCCACAGCATGAAGGCAGTACCCTCAACTTCTCATCAATGTGTGAAACTACCAAGTCCATAGGGGGTCATAAGATTGAAAGCGATCAGCAAGATGCCAAGGAATGTTATGCTTCATCAATGAAGTGGACTATAAAGCCTACTCAAGCATAGCAATTACAGAAACAACCGGGGAAGGTCCTGCAAGCAAGAGAGCAGGATGTAAAGGAAGTATCTTTGGATCCTCAGTATACTGACATCAAAGTATTATTAGGATCAAGTATTCCTGAGGATATTGAGATGGAATTGATATCCTTCCTAAAGAAAAGAGCTTCTACCTTCGCCTGGAAACATGAAGATATGACAGGTATCTCTAAGTCTATAACTACTCATAAACTTATTATAGATAAATCTTTCCGGCCGGTACATCAAAAGCGAATGAAGTTTGTTGCTCCTGAGAGAAACGCTATCATACAAGAAGAGGAGCAGAAGCTGCTCAAAACCAAGATGATAAGAGAGGTTCAATATCCTAGATGGTTGGCCAATCTAGTTGTTGTCCAGAAGAAAAATGGAAAATGGAGAGTGTGTGTGGACTTCACAGACCTGAATAAGGCCTGTCCAAAAGACCCATTCCCACTCCCACACATTGACTCAATGGTGGATGCAACTGCTGGCCACGAGCTGCTAACCTTCATGGATGCATCCTCAGGATTTCAACAAATTCAAATAGAGCCTTCAGATCAGGAAGATACAGCCTTCATTACTCCCACAGGTATATACTGTTATACTGCAATGCCTTTTGGACTAAAAAATGCAGGTGCAACATACCAGAGGCTAGTTAACATGATGTTCAAAGACCAACTGGGGGACACGATGGAAGTCTACATAGACGACATGGTGGTAAAGTCAAGAAAGGCTGAGGGTCATCTCAAACACTTGGCAACAACATTTGACATTCTGGATGAGTATAACATGAAGCTGAAACCAGCCAAGTGTCATTTTGGTGTCAAAGCAGGAAAGTTTCTTGGATATATGGTTACCAAGAGAGGAATAGAAGCAAGCCCTGAGCAGATCAAAGCTATCCTGGATATCAAATCACCAAGAAATGTCAAGGATGTCTAAAGGTTAACGGGTAGAATAGCAGCTCTCAACAGATTCATCTCAAGATCTTCAGAGAAGTGTAAAGACTTCTATGATATCCTGAGGAAGAATCAAAAATTCGAATGGGGAGAGAAGCAAGAAAGGGCATTGGTATCCTTGAAGGAATACTTATCCTCAGCGCCACTCCTGATGAAGTCGGTTGATGGTGAACCGTTATCCTTGTACTTAGCTGTTTCTGGAAGTGCAATAAGTGCTGTCTTAGTCAAAAATCACGAAGGTCAACAGCATCCAATATATTATGTAAGTAAAAGTCTGCTAGATGTTGAATCCAGGTATTCTTATCTTGAAAAGTTGATTTTAGCACTTATAATGGCTTCTACTAAATTAAGACATTATTTTGAAACTCATATTATTCATGTAAAAACTAATTATCTTATTAAAGCTGTTTTAAGAAAACTAGAAATGTCAAGTAGGAGGGCAAAATGGACTGTAAAACTTAGTGCATATGATATCTTGTATGAACCAAGGACAGCCATCAAATCTCAAGCACTTGCCGACTTTGTGGCTGATTTTAGCCAAGATATACTTGAGGAAGTAGAAAAGGAAGTACAACAATTGGAAATCAAGGAAAATTGGACTATGCATACTGATGGTGCCTCCAACATAAGAGGAACAGTTCTAGGTATCCTGCTAAAATCGTCACAGGGGGACATAATACCTATATCTATATCTTGTGAATTTCAGACTACTAATAATGAGGCTGAGAACGAAGCCTTAATAGCTGGTTTACAATTAGCTAAGGACATGAAGGTCAGGTATCTTCAATTTTATGTTGATTCTTTGTTATTAACTAACCGTTTTAATGGCTCTTATGCAGTAAATGCTGAAAACTTAGCCAAATATTTAGAAATAGTTAAGCAATTAGCTTTGTCTTTCGAAACATTTGATATAGCACAGGTACCAAGAGAAGAAAATACTGAAGTAGATGCTTTGGAAAATTTGGCATCAGCTCTCAAGACACCAGATGATGTCAAGATACCTATTATACATATCTTGACTCCAGCAACGAAGGAGAACCAAGATGTCCTAAAAACTTCGAACCCTGGAGATAATCCAATGTCTTGGACCCGTACCATAATACGATATCTTCAAGATAACGAGATCTCGGAAGAGGAAAATCCCAGAGCTTTTCGAATGAAGGTAACCCAGTATATTATCTTGAATGATATTTTGTATAGAAAATCACTTGCAGGTCCATACTTGAGATGCTTGGAATATCAAGAAGCACAAGAAGTTCTCAAGGATATACATGAAGGTGATTATGGAAACCACACTGGGGGCAGAGCCTTAGTATCCTAGATATTGAGGACAGGTTACTTCTGGCCAACAATGAAGAAAGATGCAATGAATTTCTCCAAGAAATGTGATGCTTGTCAAAGACGCATCAACATCCTGCATCAACCAGCTGAACCATTATATCCTATCATATCCCCGTGGCCATTTATAAAATGGGGAATGGATATTGTGGGAAAGCTGCCCAAGGCTCCTGGTGGAAAAGTCTTTATGCTGGCCATGATTGATTACTTCTCCAAGTGGATCGAAGCCGAGGCATTTGTCCAAGTTAAAGAAAAGGATGTGATCTCATTCATCAAACGCAATATCCTTACAAGATTTGGTATCCCGGCAGAGATTGTTTGTGACAATGGATCGCAGTTCATCGGTAGCAGAACAACTAACTTTTGTGAAAGTTGGAGAATCAAGATAGTGACTTCAACTCCAGTACATCCTCAAGCCAAATGGTCAAGCAGAGTCAAGTAACAAGATCATCATCAACAATTTGAAGAAGAAATTGGGATCCAAGAAGGGAAAATGGGATGAAGAACTACCATTTGTTCTTTAGGCTGATAGAACCACTTCAAAAAATGCAACAGGATAAACACCTTTCTCCTTGGTGTTTGGGGCCGAAGCTGTTATCCCTACAGAAATGGTGATCCCCACAGTAAGAACCAGCATCCAAGATACTGAATCCAATAACCAAAGCCTCATTGAAGACCTTGACACTATTGATGAACTTAGAGACCTTGCCAAGGTCAGAATGGCAGCATACCAACAAAGAATAGCCAAGTCCTATAACAAGAATATCAGAATTCGAAGATTCCAAGTAGGAGATATGGTGCTAAGAAAGGCATTTCAGAATACCACTAACCCAGAAGATGGAAAGCTAGCTCTAAAGTGGGAAGGTCCTAACTTGATTGATTCAGAAGCAGGAAAAGGGGCCTACAGGTTAATCACTATGGAAGGTATTCCTATACCAAGAACTTGGAATGCTATCCATCTTAAGGCATATTTTTGTTAGTATCCTTAACCGGTATGTTCATATCCTCAACGTTTCAAGATAAAGGTATGTTCCTTTATTTATTTTTATATTGTTACATACTTCAATTTTATTATCTCTAAATCAAGTTTACTGACTTAAGCATCGAAGGGGTGTTAGCCAGGCTAACACCCACCCCTCATCAAGAGTTTAGTGTTTTGCAGTTATCCTAAGGATACGTTATCTTCACAACAGTCAGAGGCTGATCACCTCACACATGAATAAGATATCTTGGATATCTCCTAAGTTTTAAAGGTCTTCACCTTTCCAACGAATGCCAGGAGTGCACGAATAAGATAACTTGGATATCTTCTAAGGTTTAAAGGTAGACCTTTCCAACGAACGCTTGGAGCGCACGAATAAGATATCTTGGATAACTTCTAAGGTTTAAAGGTCTTCACCTTTCTAACGATCGCCTGGAGCGCACGATGATTCGGATATAGTTCGAGGCAGGCGAACCAGACCAGCTGATAATCCGTTTGTTGTTGGCTATATACCGAATCCTTAAGATAAGTGGCAGACGTGTCACACATACGGTTAATAACATTTTCATGTTATCTAAGGTTAATAACATTTTCATGTTATCTCAAGTTTTGGCATTTACATGCCCGTACGTTTGGGACTTTCCCCAATATTATCTTAAGCTTAGACATTTTCATGTCTCTCAAGTGAAGGCCTAGTCACCAGTAAAAAGGCTTTATCGCCAGTAAATCGGCTTTATCGCCAGGATGATCAAACTTTGTCTTGACAGATCGAGGATCGGACAATCACTAAGTAAAGAGATGTTACAAAGTTGTTTTTAACTTAGCAAAATTCAGAAGCATGATACTCAAAATGATCAACAGTTAGGGACATCATATGTAAGCTAAATAAATTTGTAAATGATCTTCACAAAGGTACTCTTTACACTTAGTTTTATTACACAATTTATATTTCAAGGTGTGATCTTTTGGTTTGATTGTGATAACTCACACAAGACGTAAGGATATATTATCCTTAAGATATTTTGTATCAATTCCTAACAAGTCTTTTTGGTTATGATTTCTAAAAACATAAAAGTATTTTTATGTCCAGGATATATTATCCTCAGGATATCTTAATACGAAGTCTTAAAAGATACCTTTTCTAAAAATTCTCAAAATACTCAAGAAACAGTAACTTATTTCAAAAATTAAAGACATGTAACATTCCAACTAAATCTTATAAGTTACTGAACATAATGCTTAAAGCCAAAAGATTATATTATTACTAATCATAAGTGTAGGAAAGTAAAAAAGGCAACACTGGGTTTCGTCTTGAAAAGCCAAGATCCCTCCACCCAAGTATTGCCAGATGTTCAAAAGTCAAGATATCATGGGCTTCATCTTGGAAAGTCAAGATCCCTCCACCCATGTATCCTAATATCCTAAGCATAATATTGTTCAAGACAGAAAGAATCTTTTGTTCAGACAACCATTACAACCCAATATCAAAACAACAAACACCAACATATAAAAATTGGGCTCAAGCTTTTTCTTTACCACCATCACTGCCCAATTGCACCTCGCCACCGACCGCCTCCACTGCATCCTTGATCGCCACTTCCATAGCCTCCTTTGCAGACTTCTCCATACCACTAGGACCAGCATCCTCCACATTCTCACCATTAATCTTGGCCAAGACTCTCTCCCAAGAAGCCACATCCCAAAAAGGAGTCTCCAGCCCCGCATCCTTAGCCTCCTTAGCCATCCTAAGCCGGGACTGGAAAATGGAGACAGCAGCCGATTTCTTTGCTCCCTCAGTAACCTCCTAGATCTGCACAATACGATCTGCCTTTTGGTGGACTAGCTCCTTCTTGGCCAGCGAGAGTTCTTACTTTAAGTCCTCGATCTCTTTCGTCCTCTTATCAAGAAGGCTGGTTTTGGCGTTAGCAATCTTCGACATCTCGGCAATACGAGTGTTGGCCTCAAGGAGCTCATGATGGAGATCATTGAATTTGGAGGATATCAATCCTAGTCCCTGCACAAATCATAATAACCTCAGCATATGTTATCTACAGGATACAAGGGTAAAACGCAAATCATACATGATTAAATTCAAGATCGCATGTCGGAGAGGTATCGGAAGTATCCTGGGTCTTCCACTTTTTCGAAGCCTTAGCACGACTGACTTCGGGTTTAGGCTGAGGGATAGGAGCGGCTTATTTCTTCTTAGTGCTACGAGTAGAGACCATGCTATCAATGTCGTCCAAAGCAAAAGCTAAAACAAATTTACCTACGAGTATACAAGTTAGTATCCCTGATCCTTAAAATATCTATACTAACAATTCAGTATTCCTTACCAGACATAATGGAGCTCGCGGACGGAGATGATTCTTGGAGACCGGACTGGAAAAGAAACGTTCTCTCCTCCTCGTTAATGAGGTAGAAAGAAGATAGCTTGCTCTCGGTATCCTTCCTAGGAGGGGCAATCTCGAAGAACTTCAGAGCTGCAAAAGACAAAAGACATAACAATCAGCAAAGATCTCAGCATATATCTTCAAGATAATGTATCCTACTTTTGCAAACCCAAAGGTATGTGTTACATTCGTGACAAAACCGAATACACCTTAATACTTACAAACTCGAATAAGCGTTTAACCGCTTATTGCGTATCGAACGAACGAATAATCGAACGGGTCTGGTTATGACCCAGATATCTGGAGGGGCCATCTATAAGTGATATATGTCTATATTAATCCAACCTATTGAGATTAAGGCCTTAGTATGATAGCAAACTAGTTAAACTAAAACATGCTCGTTTAACTACCCGCTATGAATTTAAACGCAAAAGATAGTTCCGAAACAGGCATTGTATCATCCGTTAAGCCAAAAAATACTTACCAAAACTTTTGGAAATGTTTTAAGCGATCTGTGAAAATATTTTCGATTTTTACAAACAAATAGTATGTTTTTCCAATTTAACACAAAAATGGCCGAAAAACGAGTGTTTTCGCATTGTTTGTCGTACCTGATAAATTTTTCTCACCAAAAACCGAACCCAAAATAAAATTGGAATTGGGATTTCACGTTTAAGCACGCAAAACGATGCAATTGGGCCAAAATGGGCCCAAAGTAGGCCCATAAAAAAGACCGGCCGCTAGAAAAAAAAAGGAGGTCCACCCTTTTGAAATATCTTGTTTTATAAGTTATCTCCTAAAGATATTTTGTACCACAATTCCAGATTTTAGAACTTCTCTAGCTGCTCTTCCATAACTATACCAAAACCTAAGGTAAATCTAGCAATTTTGATTATCTACACTTGGTTTAAATATGTTTAATCACATATAAACATAGTTTAATTACCAAAAATTTATCCTAACCATGCAAAACCCCTAAAAATTGTTCAAAAACATATTTTGATCCTACACATGGTTAGGAACCTGGTTTGATAAGTTTTTTGGCCATAAACACGGATTAGAGGGTTTAAACGATGTTTTTACGGTTCAAAAGTTCGGTTTAAAGCCCTAACCGAAACCCTAGCTTCCAAGGCTGTTATATTGATGATACATGCTTGGTTTGTGGGGCAACATAATAACATCACCCCGGTTTTTTGAAAAAAAAAACAAACAAAAAAAGAAAGAGGGGGTCAAGTCAAACAGTCTTCTTCACAATCTACATACTATGGCTAGGAATATGGTACAAGGAATTACCGGCATCTCGTAGAAAAATAGTATAAAAAGGGCTTTTAACATTTCTTTTTTTATATCATAATTACTAAAAAGAATTTGGTTCTTTTTAAAAACTTGATGTCGATAAATGCGCGAGTTTAGAAATTCATTTCGGACAATTGAACCTTCTCGAACTGCTTCTTTTTAAGAACCAAAAATATTTATGCCAAAATAACAGATATATAGGACCTGTACCAAGCTTATATTGAAGCACGAGAACCCGGAAATTGGATTAGGAAAGCGAAAACGGGCGAAAACCGCAAAGGTAATGCCGAAATGCTCGATTAGGGGCTGTTTAGGATTAGATTGTGATGTACATATTTTTAGGTCATAAAATTTTACATGAATATCAGGGACCATATCATTGAGTCCCTGTTCAAATTTGGGAATTTTTCGACCATCCGAGAATATTTGGCCAATTTATTACCAAATTGGGGTGTTTATTTGTGAAAAATAGTTAACATGCTTGAAAAATTATGAAATTTTGTGGGAGACTCAGATTTGATATGTTATGATCACATATGAAATTTGGGGTCATTTGAAAAATCCTAGGTATGTTTTGTGTATTTGCGTTTATTCGGATTTTCATACCCGTTTTCGGCTCAAAACTGATATTTGGAAAGATTTTTAGCTTCTGGAATTTCTATAAGTTATTTTGGGAAGTTTTTTGGTCACTCAAGAATTTTGGCGGATTTTTCAGAAATCATTTGGTATAGACGGATGATTTTCAGGTTAAATATATCATATAAAATGATTTTTTATAAATTTATAAATCAGTAAATAATTCCAAAAATATTTTTATAAAGATCTACATATTTTATTTAGTAAGTTTCTAAATTTTCATGATGTAATGATTAACGGATAATTAATTATGCTAATTTGAAGATTAAATAAATTCAATTCTGACGAAAACCGGCAAGTTCGTGATTAACGAACTTGTTGGGATATCAGAACATCAAAAACGATCAAGAAGCATATTTTCGGATTAATTATGTAAAATAGAACTTTTTGTGAGAAATCCGGACAATTTGGATAGATTGTGCACGTTTTTCTCCAAAACAAACCGAATAAACGGAAACCAGCCTCGTAGCAAATCCAGACCCCTAAATTGTGATCTTTCTTTATAAATTAATTTTATAAACCAATACGTTTACCCAAGTTTACATACCCATAACTGTTTTGCAAACGTGTAAACGAGCAACTTGGCCCAACTGGTAAAATGGGGAAATTGAGCCAAGTTCGATTTTAAACATTAGACATTAAACAACATCACAATCTAAGCCTATTGAGATTTTCTAGTTACAGCCACACCCTGACTAGCTATACAGCCCAGCTTAGTGTAAAGATTATAATAATATTAAAGTTTTAATATTATTATAATAATGACTATATGGACTAAGTGATAGCAAGGGAAACGAACCTTGAGCTGACCTCGCACTGAGTGCCTACAAAATAGTGAGTTTCATGACCCCTCTTTTCAAACTGTTTATGAACGTTTTGGGGTGAAAAGCATAGTTACATACGTTATCTATCTGGAAATGGTCAGGATATAAATCACCTGAACGTTTACATACAAAAAGTCCCTACAAACATAACGATTGATTACGTGCGAATGAATGGTGAATAGTATTTTTGAATGGTAAATTAAGGGGACATGATACGAATACCAAAACATAATGAAATTACACATGACAACACGTTTATACAAATACACTGTGTAATGTTAAACATAACAAGCTGGGGGAATAACGTGGTCTGTAACGGCTATGGGCAAATAACGTGGTCTGTAATGGCCATGGGTGAATAACGTGGTCTGTAATGGCCATTGTTGAATAACGTGGTCTGTGAAGGCCATGGGGAATAACGTGGTCTGTAACGGCCATGGGATTAACGTGGCCTGTAACGGCCATGAGAATAACGTGGGCCGTGGACGCCACGAGGATATTGTGGGCGGAAGGGGGGCCACAAGGTTTGGTGATACGTGATAAATACTATATATGTGCATAAATATGTATATATGTGTATGTCTATCTACATGCTATGTGAATAGCCGTTGGAAATAATGTGGTGTAGGAAATACTAATTATTTTTTTATACACTATGTATTGTTGGATTTCACGCGGAACCGTTGTGGGCGGAAGGGGGGCCACAGTGGTTGATGTTACGCGGAAACCGTTGTGGGCGGAAGGGGGACTAAAGTGGTTTATTTTACGTAGAACCGTTGTGGGCGGAAGGGGGGCCACAGTGGTTGATTAAAAACGGAAGTTCGAAACAAGTAGTACGAACAAACAGTCACCATTTTCATTGTAAATTCGAATTTATATTATAAACTTACATACATCCATATGTACACACAAAGATACAGTTGTACATATATACAAAAGTAAATACATTTTCATATATGCGCGTACATGCAAACTATGACTGTGTTGTACGCTAAACTGATTTCATTAAAACTTATGAAACTCACCAACTATTCGTAGTTGACCTATTTTTAAACATGCTTTTCAGGTAATCAGAAAGGTGGAGTAGATTGATTATGTGTTACATGTTTGGATTGTGATAGATGCTGTGAGCATTTGAGTTAGAAGTTAGTAGTTGAATAGCTAGTTTTGATTGTATCACCTAGTTTGTAAAAGATGTTAGAACGATGTAATATATTGTAAATTAGTTAGTAATGTTTTTTTATGAACAATGTATTTGATACCAGTTGTAACTGTTACATTTCCGTTTTACGCTTCCACAAATCATTTAACGGGGTGTGACAGTATGGAAGATTCTCAGGATGAGGAAGAGAATCTCTTAACAAAGAAGAATTGTTTCTTAGATTGGTCGTTATTCTGGGTATTTCTAAGAATAAGCGGGGCTCGGCCATATTTGGTTTTAAGAAGGTATCTTGAAGACCCGTGGCTGCGAAGGTCGTACACAGAAGCAAGCTCAGAAAGGGTGAAGTCAAGATCATGATCGGTAATTAATTTTTCCAAAACAAACAAGGTTCTCAAAACCATCGGCATGGTTTGGACAAAACTAAGCCTAGTTCTGATAAAAAACTCGGTGGTAAGAGCTGGAAAGGGGTAAGTAAAACCGATCTTAATGGCAAAAACGGAAAACAAATCCAGGTCTTGGAGACAAGATCAGATAAGACCGCTGCATCGAAGGGTCGGAAAATGGTTCCCGGAGGGAAGCGGCCTTGGGATTGTAAGCTCGCAATATCGTTGTTATTGAACATGCATATCTCGTTCACGGTAACGAAATCCTCAATACCAAAATCATGGAGCTTCGGACTCATGATTCAGAAGATAAAGGAGAGAAAGTGAGAAGAAATTACCTGGATAGAAGAGCAAATGAGTGAAAGCTTTATTTATCCAAGTAATTATAAAGCCAAACCTAGGGTTTATTCAAAGGACGGATGAGTGACACGTGCATCAACAATCTACCATGCATGCGAAGATTCAAAATTCAAAATTTGAAAATTTTACAGCTGTAACCCATATCTACAGCTGTTAAATTTGGGGACAATTGTTAGGGCTCGGATTTTCAGTATCCTCAGCAAACATTATATTCAGAACAACTCCCAATGCGTTATCCTCCAAGGTAACAGGTATCCTAATTATGTTATATAACTAACACGTTGTCCGCTACTTTCCTTTTTTACCAGGTCAAAGTAATTATCAAAATTAGTTGAAGACTCGGACATTCCGTTAATAGAACGTGACGAAAAAGGGAAACGTGTTTAATGGAGTGATTGGCGGCTGAATAAAGATTTAATCTACTATTTCCTTATTTATAGGATTTATTGTTAGCTATTTACATATATAAATAGAGCTACAACCTTTGATCAAAAGACACACTCTAGCACTCGAGAACTTACTAGTACTCGCATTCTCTGTAATCACGATCAAGTTTGAGCTCCACACTTGTAATCACCTTTATTATTAATAAACCGGTGGTGATAGTTTTCACCACCCGGGGTTTTTTTGTTGTTATCCTTAGGTTTTTTACTCGCAACAAATCTCTGTTTTTATACTATCTTTACAAGCACCTAGTCCCGATTTACTAAATTGGTTACAAAATCACTGTTGTTAATTTTTGACCAAAACAATATATATATATATATATAGGATTGGGTTTATTTCAGAAATGTTTTTAGTGCGAGAAGTGTGAGAAAAGATTCTGGCCGATCGAAAGTTTTCTTTTTAATTTTGGATTATTTAATTGTAGAAGTATATTAGTAAAAGGTTTAGGAGTTTCCTTTGGTAAATAATACTAATTAATGTTAAGTTACAAATGATTATACATTTATTTTAATTTTTTAATTTGATTTAATCATTAAACAATTCATAAAACAAAACCATCATACTCATACTATAAAAAATGTAAATATATTAACCATCATAAAATTAAATTGCTACACAAATCATGATATTAAACTACACATACAAAACTAGTTCATGTTATCACCTACACAGATCACAATATTTATATATGTGCACATAACTAGTTCATGTTAACCTACACAAATCACAATAATAACCTACATATACAAATTTACTTCATGTTATAGCCTACCTATTTGTATTTACCTACACATATCAGAATATTAACCTACTCAAACAAACCTTGTTTATAATATCACATACAATTAATAGTATTAACCTAAACTTGTAAAATATTCACAATGTAGGAACACATCATATTTTTTTTATAATTTTAATTATTTTATAATCTATCTTTTATGTGTAGGCAAATATAAGTTACGTGTGTAGATGAATATTATATATATGTAGGTGAAAACATAATGAACTAGCAAGCTGTAGGTGAATACGATATATGTGTAGGTAAAATATTAGTTATGTGTTGGTGAAAAATAAAAGAAACAAAATTAGTGTAGAAGAAAATAAGTTGTGTTGATAAATACGAGTTATATTTTGATAGAAATAAAAATAACAAATAATTTGTATAATTGAATATGAGTAATGTGTCGATTATTATGTTACTTGTGTATGTGATGTGATCAATTTAATACAATTCACCTACATATATAATTTTTTTTTATATGTAGGTAACAGATAATTCAAATTTGTAACTTTCTACAAGAATTAATGTGGAGAATATTTTAGGAGTAATTAGAGGAATTAATGCATTGAACAAATAAGAGATAATCAATGGTTGAGATCGACTTTTCGCACTTCTCGCTATAATATCACTTATATATATATATATGTATAATATATATATATATATATAGGCTAAGTATAAAATGAAAACCCACTTAAGTTGTGAAAACTCTAGAAACCCATTTTCAACCACATGTTTTTAATTAATGTTTAAATCTTGTAGTCCACAATTAAAGTGAATAAAAAATGTAAATATAAATATTACTTTTTCTCTCTCCTGAAAACATATATAAAAATTAGTAAAAAATGTTAAAAAATAGCAAAACATTTTTTTTATGTTTCGATGTTTTGTATTAAATGTTACAACATATATTACATGTAACAAAAAAAAAACGATGTTACCCTATATATATATATATATATATATATATATATATATATATAACTTTAGCACTCGTTGGCTGTCAAGAGGGTTTATATATATATATATATATATTATATATATTATATATATATATATATATATATATATATATATATATATATATATATTATATAACTTTAGCACTCGTTGGCTGTCAAGAGGGTTTTTTACATCTAGATTAATCGAGTGAAAACTTATATAAAATTTTATTATCATCAAAACAATTATCAAACTAGCATAAGACAATTTGTATTCCATCATACATATATGTATGAAAAAAAGTTAATATGATTTGATATAATAAAAAAGATCTTTAGGAAACAATTCAAATAAATTGTAATAAAAGGTTGTGGTTTAACGGCATGTTTGGTACAATTACTACATGATATAACGTTTATTATACATTAATCCCGTGTATATTTTATTTAATATTTTATTAGTTTTCTTTGGTTTCTCGTAAGATTTGTATACTACTAACTTATTTTTATATTTTAGGTTTCGGGTTTTAATTTTGGTGAAAACAGGGCGAAAAAAGAGCAAAATCAAGCCGAACCGGAGAACCGACGCATCAGGAAACGAACCAGACCGAACCAGAAACAAACCAGACCAGACCAGGCCCCCCCCTTGGCCAGAGCGCCGCACAACGGGGAGGGAGGAGCCCGCCATGCGGCGCGGCGGCTCAACTCTCCAGAACCTTCATTTGTTTAACCGACTTGATGTATTTTTGGACACCTGTTGCCTATAAAAAGACCACTAAACTCACCATTAACCATACCTTGAAGTCCAGACGAATTTGATGGGTTCCGAGGAGCCCGAGAGCAGTTTCCGGCAGTTTTGGAGTCGAAGAATCACCTGGTGTTGTGCGTATTAGTTGAAGGCGAAGAACACGGGTTTTATCTTTTGTTTATTTCGTTTTCATTATTTTATCGCCATGAATTCTTATTTGGTTGTTTTGCTTAAACCTAAGATGCTAGGCTAAATTGCATGAACTATCTAGGCTTATGATGAACTTATTTTGATGTTTTGATTTGATTTTGGGATTTATTGAAGTTATGGTTTTTATGATTTAGTAAAATATTTATCTATAATTAATTAATGCATACGGATACTTAGGATTGTTTGATGAGTTTTATTCCATAGTTTTCCTTGATTATTGTTTGTCATATGATAGGATTGCTATTAGGTCAATTACTTTGTGCTTTTGATTATTTTATGATCGATGTCATGATAAGATCATAGGAATAATATTGTCAAATAAACCTAAGCGTGCTGCTAACCTAAAATCTATAAAGTGCTAGGTTATTGTTAAGTCTTTACTATTTAATCTTGCTGGATTTAGTTCTTCGTAAGGAGTCCATCTAGGGTTGATTATTTATTATTGTTTATCAAATCAATTAAGTATAGTAAATTGCCTTTGATTTCCGCTCTGTAAGGTAGGATTTCATATAAAGGAACTAAATTATAAACAATTGGGTGACCGTAAGCGAACTTGATTTTTAATACTGGTGTGCGTTAAAACTTGTTAGAAATCCATAGGTTTCTCTTGAGAAGAGTCAGGGGTCCTGTTCGGGTTTTCTTTTAAGTGTCTATTTTACGATCCCAGTCCATAACTAAATATTTTCCCGAGTTAATTCATTACTGAAACTTAGGAGAGTCTAGCCTAGGTAGTTTTCTCATCATCATCTTATTTTCATAAAAAACTTTGTTTTCATTTAAATTACTTATTTTCTTAATTAGTTTTTAATTATAGTATTAAATTAGTATTTTAAATAAAAATCCCCCAAGCAAATATAATTAATAAGTCGTGTTTTGTAGTGGAGTCTAATTAGCTAATAAACGTAATTTAAAGAGTCTCGTGGGTTCGATATCCGGACTTACTTAGCTTTACTAGAGTCGATCGGTTCACTTACCGGTTAGTAGTTTAATCGAGTTTTAGAGAGTCTAGAGTATTACTTAGTGTTTATTTTTAGTTAATTTAGTTAATAAATATTAAACTACTTCAAGCACATCAAGTTTTTGGCACCGTTGCTGGGGATTCTTGGTGATTGCATTATTAGCTTTGATTAGACTTGCTTGCTATATACGTGCTATATATATTTGTATTTTGCTTTGTTTTTTTTAGTCGTAGGAGTTAGGT
>NW_027505409.1:10000-193057 GCF_021521415.1 Bidens hawaiensis | reverse complement strand
CACACCCTCTGACGGTAAAACTCCGTTTGTGGATTTTGAGGGTGTGACATGGTTAATTTGTTATTCTCATATGACTTGTTGCAAATACTTATCTTTATATATACTATATGTACATTTAAACTGGTGTGTTGCTCACTCAACCTTGTGTTGACAAAACTATTTTATTTTCAACGCATATGCAGGTCATCGTATGATGTGAAGTAATTGAAGTTAGAAGATCACTTAAGGATCTATGCTAGAAGAAAACTTAATGAGACATATTGTTATTGATTGATTTATGTACTTGTGTATTTGTATTTTGTATGGATAATTGTTATTTGGAAATTTGTTTAATAGATATCGACACTTTTAATAATGCATGATAGTAACTTGAGAGCTGTGACAATTAGTTCACGCCCCGGCATTTCCGCCGTAGGTTGGGGTGTGACAGATTCAACTATAATTTGGTAAATACCATGGCGAGTAGTCAAGAAATCTTTCGGGCATGGATTTCTATGGGGGAGACATGGGGAACGATGGAGAACAAAGTGCAAGAAGCACAAATATTTGCTGATGATCAACTCTTGGAAGCCAATATTGCCAAGTGGAAACTAAAGGATGTCGAGACGGCTTTGCTAGCAATAAAGAACGCTTGGCGGCGGCGGCCAAAGCGTAGGAGGCAGCTTGAACGCAAAAAAATGCCATTCTTGCGGCCGCCCATGAAGAAATTCACCTGAAGGAGGTCGAGCTTGCTACAGAGTTGGAGGCAAATGTGACGTTGCAAGGAAAGTCGTTGTCCAGGCTGAGTTGGTCAAAAGTTTTGAGAAGGAAGCTGGGTTGCGGAAAGCCCAGACAGAAGAGATGGAGAAACAAGCCCAAGAGCTTAAAGAATATAATATGAAGCATGCAGAAGGCTATGTTGGGTTGAAGGAGGAGGCCAAACATGCTCAGGATGACAGACAAGGGCTTATGACTCAATGCTTGCCATGGGTAAGTATATGTTACCTGTTTAAGTCTTTGTAGATTAATTTTTTTATCATTTATACTTTTTGTATCAAGGTTATTTAGCTTATCAAGGATGGTCCCGTGCAGGAATATTGTCTGGTGGAGCTCTTGCATGTCTCATCCCAAGCCGGACGCAAAATAGGCTTTGAGGAAGGTGTTGAATTCATA
The DNA here is from genome assembly GCF_021521415.1 of Bidens hawaiensis. Classification (NCBI taxonomy): domain Eukaryota; kingdom Viridiplantae; phylum Streptophyta; class Magnoliopsida; order Asterales; family Asteraceae; genus Bidens; species Bidens hawaiensis. The sequence goes on along the minus strand of NW_027505409.1, from coordinate 191,905 downwards.
ATAAAACAACAACCACTTTGAGAACATGCCTTGCACGACCGTGACATGAAGGTGGAGTATAGCGAGAAGCTACAAGCGTTCGATGAGTTAACCTTCCCATTCCAAGGAGTTTGAACTGGATTTTCGGCGAAAGACAACGACGTACAGGCTAATGACGTATCGATCATCTAAAAGTTTCTTAAAAATGACTTATTATAATACGTAGGATATAAAAGAAAATGGCACACACACCACTTATATTGCTATTGGATTCTCAGACCCAAGAAATGTATATGTTGTATATATGGCGTGTGGGTCATTATGGCATGCGGGTCATTATGGGACGCACGCCATTTAGGTATAATGAAATTCAAGCCATAAACATAATAGATAACTTATTTATATAAACAAAGATAAATGGCACGCGGGCCTTCCTTAAAGTATATGCTAACAAAAAGTGATATTCATATCCTGTTTTCATACATCGGTACGCAGACCGGAAATAAAAATTTAACATATGGCATGCAGGCATTTACTTATGAAATGATACTTAGATCATTACATATAATATTGTTTTAACTGCGACACATTCCAAGTCGAGGAATTGGGGTTCCATCTAACCTCTCTAATGTGTATGCGCCTTTATTTAGAACCCCTTTGATTTTATAAGGTCCTTCCAAAATTAAAGTTAACTTTCTAGGGGGTTCTTGGCCTGAGGCTTCATTTTTGCGGAACGCATAATCACCCTCTTGAAAGTTACATATCTTGACACGTGAATCATAGTACTCCTAGAGTTGGAGTTTATAATTGCTTTCCCGTATGAGCGTCAATTCAGGTATTTCCTCCAACAAGTCTAGATTGAAGCGCAGCTCTATGTCATTATTGGTAGTGTAAAGTGCCCTTGTGGATGGAATCCATGTGGAAATCATAACTTCGGTCCCGTATGTAAGGCTAAATGGAGTAATTCATCAATAAGCCCAAAGTACATACGGTAATTAATCAACCCATCTAGTACGATCAATAAGCCCAAAGTACATACGGTAATTATTCAACCCAGCCAGTACGCTTGGTACCCATCCTGGTTTTAATTCCATACTTTATACTTCTGTTGGCTCTTTCCACTTAACCATTGGCTTGCAGATGAGCAACCGAAGTAAACACTTGGCTATTAAGTAATTTTTTCAGCCATTCTTGCAAGCCGCCATCCGCAAACTGTGTCCCATTGTTACTTGCTATCGTTAACGAAAGCCCAAAATGACAGATGATAAATTCCCAGATGAATTTCTCCATGCTTGCAGCAGTAATTGACGCTAGCGATTTGGCTTCAATCCACTTAGTAAAATAGTCTATTGCAAGTACCAAAAATTTCACACGCCCAGGAGCTTCCGGAAAAGGACTTATAATGTCAGTCGCCCACTTTTGGAACGGCCATGCGGATGAGACCGGCACTAACTCATTTTGAGGACGCAAAATATTTGGTCTGTCAACATGCATTCCTTGCCAATAATATTGCATTCAATAGCTTGGCAACCACCAATATTGGCCCACATGTAATCCACATATGCCTTCGTGAACTTCTCGAATCAAGTAATTTGCATCTTCCACATCAACACACCTAAGAAGTGGACCTAAAAAAGACCGGCGATAGAGAACTTCGTCTTGAATTTTATAATACAAAGCTTTGTGACTGATTTTTTGGGTCGTGGTTTTTTCATCAGGCAGCATTCCTGAGGACAAGTTGTCCATAATTGGTGTCATCCAAGAAGTAACTCCCGTCTGAATGACTAATACTTGGTATTGCGGGACCGAAGGCTTGTTCGGAACCTCAATACGAACATCCTTGGCTAAGTGATCGAAACTTGTTGATGCCAATTTTTTAATGCATCCGTAGGTTTATTCTCACTTCGATTTATATGAATTACTTTGCAATAACCAAACTGGAGAATCAGTTCTTTAGCTTGGGATAAATATGAAGACATGGTTTCATTCTTTGCTTCATATGACCCATTGATTTGACCCGCGATTAACACTGAGTCACACGCGCTTCAAGATGTCGTACATAAAGTTTCTTAGAAATTCATGGGCCTGCCAAAAATGCTTCATACTCTGCCTCATTGTTGGTTTTTTATAAAATCTAATCTGATAGCATATGTGAAGTCATGCCCTTCTGAGCTACCTAACCGTAGAACGGCACCAGATCCTTCTCCGCTAGACGCACCATCTGTGAACAAAGACCATATTTGATCTTGTTCCGATGGTACTAGAGGTTGTTGCCCATCCAAGCATTCTCTTTCTTTGTTTGGTGGCACTTCTGTAACGAAATCCGCCAAAAATTGTCCTTTTATTGCGGGTCATGGTTTGTACTCAATGATATACTACCCCAATTCAATGGCCCACTTTGTTAATCTTCTAGACAACTCTTGGGTCTGCTCAACACACCTTTCAACTTATATCCCGTTAAAACATTAATTAGGTGGCCTTGAAAATATTTGCGGAGGTGTCGAGCCGCATAAACCAGTGCCAATACCGTTTTTTGTAACATGGAATAGCGGGTTTCAGCATCCGGTAATGTTCGACTGACATAATAAATTGGCATTTGGACAATTTTCCTGTCAGTTAATAACACTGCCCCAATTACAATATCTGATGTAGACAAATATAGAGTTAACGGTTCTCATGCTTGCGGTGTGGATAAAGTTGGTAACTCCATTAAACACTTCTTGACTTCTACAAACGCTTGTTCAGCTTCCACATTTCATTTGAAATATGTTGTTTTTAGACAATTGCGTAGCGTTGAAACGAACGGGAATGACTTAGATGCATGGCTGACTAAAAATCTGTTCAAAGCGACTAGCCTCCCATTCAGTGTCTGTACTTACTTGAGAGGGGGGGGGAGGGAGAATGCATGCGATCGATAGCTTGAACCTTATCTAGGTTAGCCTGGAAACCTACACTTGTAACTATAACCCCCAAAAACTTCCCTTCTTCCATGCCAAATGAGCACTTACCGAGGTTAAGCTTCATATTTATCTTTTTTAGAGTCTGGAACGTCTCTTCAATGTTCCGCAACATCTGGTCTACCTCAATACTCTTGATTACCAGATCATCCATGCACACCTCCAAGTTATGCCCAATCTGTTCTTTGAATGCGTTATCCATCAAACGTTGATTTGTCACACCCGCATATTTTAATCCGAACGGCATCTTGTAACAAAATGTTCCTTGATCAGTACGAAAGGCAGTTTTTTCTTTATCACCAGCCACCATGCGGATCTGATGGTATCCTTTGTATGCATCTAGGAAACACTTAAACTTGAAAGGTGCCACTGCATCGACCTTCTAGGTCAATCTACGACAAAGGATAATAATATTTGGGACAAGCCTTGTTCGGATCTTTGAAATCTATACACGTCTGCCAAGTCCCATTGCTTTTGAGAACTATCACCGGATTTGCAACCCATGTTTGATACTGAATTTCTCTAATAATGCCCACATGTAGTAGATTCTGAACCTGTTCGTTCATTTCCTTGGTTTGATATGGACCAATTTTTCGCTTCTTCTAAACTATTGGGAAAAATGCCGGATTCACCCACAGCTTGTGTTCTACGATCTCTCTTGGAACTCTTGTCATATCCGCGGGTTTACAGGCAAAAACATCAACATTCTTAGTGAGTAACTTCTTTAAAAAGGTTCTCACAATTTCTATATAGTAGGTCCAATTGTTACTGTTAGCTCAGGGAACTTTGGGTGTAACATCCACTTTTCAAAATATGCGCGTGTGACCAACTTTGGTGACTTACTTGGTTTAGAACTCTCAGTTTCAAAGCAATGCTTGTTCACATGAATAATAGCTATACATGTCTGCGTTGGAACCCCTAACGCACCATGTGCAGTAGAAGGATTGAAATTAAAAATCTTCAATGGCCTCCCTTCCCCAAATCACATCAGGCTTTGAACGTGCGGGAAGTACTAAGAATTCCACATCCTCAGTTTGTGAATGAATTCCATCACCAAGTGTAACCGGGAAAGAAATTACACCCCGCAGGTGCATGACTTCATACCCAAAACCCATGACAGGCGCATGAATAGGCTTTAACTGGGCGTTATCTTCATAGTCGAGTTGCTCAAAGCATTGATCATACATAATGTCAGACATGCTTTCTGTATCAAAGAAGACATACTGAGATATGTAATGCCCGATTAATTCAGTGATAATCTAAGGATATTTCATGCATGGTCCGCTTTAACCCAAGGAAAGACTATTGGTTCACCCTTCCAGTCATCGTCTTCTATTTCACATCGTTTGTATCTGTGCATGTGAACGTTTAAATCCTTCACTTGTTTCTTTGGCGGACCATTATCCGCTTGCGGGCTTCTTATCTTACAATTTTTAACAAGTGTTCTAACTTTCCTAACTTGATTTCTTATTTTATCTCGTTTCTCAAACTTACACAATCATCGATATAATGGCCAATATCATTACGAAACAAACATTGTTTATTTGGGTTCAATGTGCTCTTCGCACAATTGGTTGTGGTTTCTTGAAATCAACATTTTATGTTGTCAAAATTTATGACAGAACCTTAGTCAATAGGGTCCATTTATAAATGTCTTGCCCCCAACTATGGTCTTATTTTTCTGACCAATCAATGTTCTTGCGTCTAGCTGTTTGAAAGATTCTGCAGGTGGTTGAATTCGAGACCAGATAGAACCCTGCACTTGCTTATTTAACCTGGCATTCTTGAAATTTTCTTTTGTTTCCTGCTTAGTATTTTCATGCTTTAAAACCTCATTTGTTTCAGCGAAAACTTTTGCGGCTGACATAATTTTATCCCAAGTCTTGGGCATTCCATCTCTTCCTGTCGAACATCTAATCAAATCTTCGCTCTGCACATTCTTCCTAAAAGCACCTCGCAACATGTCTTCATTGATACCGCTAATGTTTAGACTCTCATCATTAAAGCGAGTAATGAAGTCTTCTACTGATTCATTGTCACGCCTAATCACATCCAAAATATCCGCGGGATCACGGGTATGTTTCCTTTGTTGGCTGAAATGCTGTGAAAACTTGTCACTAAATCATTCCAACTTTAGATTGCCATCAGGTAGTTTCTCAAACCACTCGCGATCGGCTCCTGTTAGAGTGAGGGTGAACATGTGGACCCAATATGGCAAAGTACATCCACTAACCCCTCCAACCGCAGTAAATTAAGTAAATGATCACTTGGATCTGTCATTCCATTATACTTACCCAAATTGGTTGGAATCTTCACATTTAATGGAAATGGTGCGGTAGCTATTCGTGGAATGATCTTAGATTTTTCTACAAAGGTTGCGGGTCTGTATGGTTTAGTAAATTCTTCATCTACATCACTACAATACTTTGTGTGTCTGACTATCACACGCGGGCGACTAGTCTCCTCGCGTTCATGAACTTGACTATCCTCACTTAAATAACTGTCGTCATCATGGTGATATGCGGCATCTCGTTGACACCGGGTAGCATGACTCTGATCATACGTGTTTCTGCGGAAGATGCTCCGCACAATCCGACAACCTGTGTTGCGGCTTCCATCCTCCATTTCCTCATAATATGCCATAGTCCTGACACTGTCGTGAAGTTGACGACGGATTGTCGGTGGAGGAGATGGACACGAATGAGGAGATTCTTCATATGTCAAAGTCTGTGCGCGGACTCATTCCTATTGCATAACCATTCTTCTGGAGTTTGAATCCTCCCAGATCTAGAGTTATGGCGGTGAGATCTCGACTTTCTAGATTTTGAATTTGAAGACCTCATCGAGTCTCCACTGTTATTCACCCACCATCGTCTGGAGTAGGACCAATTGGACCAGCAAATCGTTTCACCGTTTCCGGAATTTCCACCGTAATCTGCTGGAGCTGACTCATGTTAACCAACACAATGAAAAACAATTGTTCTAGCAAAAAGTGCGGATGACGCCAATGAAAAAACACGGGTCCAAACAAGAATAGATCAGATCTGTATTTCCGTAGGGTATAGGTTATGAAATGAGAATTAGGTTAACTAAAGTCTAAATCCAATTGATTCCGGTGAAAATAACCTGTAAAACAGAACCACCGTGAGCTTATTACGGGAAGGATAAGAGTGAGGGTCTTCTCGTAACCACCCTCCGGCGTGAGAATAAGTATAGCTCTTCACCGAGATAATGTACTAAGTGATTGATGTGGTATATGGAGAATGAATGAATACCTCATGATAATAAGTTGCGTATTTATAGCTGGTGGTTAAGGGAATGTGATTGGTGCAGTTGTCACTATCCAGAAGATGTTTCTTCTACCTGAATGGACACGTGGTGAAGTTTGATATGAGGTGACAGCTAGCCATGTGCTTTGTTATAACAAACTGTCCAGCTGTCATCCTCTGATTGGCAGCAATGTCACATGTTCTTCACTAAGGAAGGAATGTCCCTTTCAGTGAAAGTTTCAATTAGTCTTCTATAAGAAAGTTGGTTACAACTAATTTTACTGACGTCATCCAATCCTTCTCCCGCATTTGCGGGAGGTTCCTTGTCCTTTAATATAACTATTTGAAGTTGTGTTCTTTTGGTGTTTGCCCTCCGCATATTATGCGGGTATTGTGGATGACCCTCAAATGTCCTCTGATGGAGTCTTGAACAACTCGTGGATGTTATCTTATAGGTATACGAGTCTTTTTGTTATCCTATCTTTATAATTACCCACGTTTTTTTTAAATGAAACAAAAGCTTGATCAATAATGTATCCAAAGTATGAGAAACTAGTGATATATTTCAAATCATCAAAATGTCTCATCTGATTCACTTTGGCTATATCTTGAGCACTATAATTTTATGAAAATATATAAAAACTCGTCGAAAGAATGTGCTGACAAATGGTTTAATATAGTAAGTTCCTAGAGGTGTTGCAACATTTCTAGCTCCTATGGATGTAACGAACCCAAACATTCGTTATTTATTCAAGTAAATTCGTTTAAAGCATGAATCAAGCTAGTCTTAATATATAAAGCCTAAAGTGAGGCTTATTTAATAAACGAGCTCAAGCTCGAGTTTAGCTAACCGAGTTTGACTAAACTCACGGCATATTTTTATATAAATATAACAAGTTTTATTTTATATGGTTGAGTTATTCTACAAAGTGTATCAAAAATTAGAAGGATGAGAAATCATAATTGATTGTCATGTGTCAATTGGGGACCAAAGAAAGAAGTACATAAAGGAAAAAACACATCTTTTTTCTAGTCACATGCAAGACACATGTCAATTTACTCACCATTTTAAAACGTTTATAACTTTTTCGTACGACATTTTTTTCTTAAAAACAGTTCACCATTATAACAAACATTTTTTATCTTTGGTATAACCTTTTTTTTCTTAGAAACGTTTTTTATTATGGTGAAAATATTTATAAAAAATTTGTCTTACAAAAAAGTTAAAGACGTTTTAAAATGATGAGAAAATTGGCATGTGTCTTGCATTTGAAGAACGAAAGTTAACAAATAAGCAATGTTTTCATAACCGGACCGGACAACGAACCGGCCGTCTTACTGGGTCAATGGTCGGACCGGGGGAACCGGTTGGACCGGATTTAAGAACCGGATATATATATATATATATAATGTGTTTTATTAATACTTAATTATTAGTTTCTAGTAATGCGAGACATAATATATACTATGTTTGCTTTCATAAAAATGTATTGTATTTAAGGATATTTGTAAATATGATATGAGTAGAACATAAATATCTATATTCACTTTGCAATTATAGCATCAGTGATGCTTGGCTCAATTGGCTTCATGGATTTGTTGGGTGAAGTGTTGGGAGGGTACCCAGGATCTAAACTCATACTTAACAAATAGGAATATTGGTTTTTAATACTCTTAACTTTACTTCGATAACACTCCTAACTTTCGATTTGTCACCCACCATTCCCAACTTTCACCCTATTTTCATGTACCACTCCCCGTCTAAATGAACACTAACCTCGTTAATGTTTTGGACTAAAAATGTCATTCAAATTAGTTGAGACGGTAAAACGGAAATCTTATTTTTAACACACAACCTTCATTTCCGGTGACCTCATTTTTTCGGCGACCTCTTTTTTTTCCGTAAAATTTGAGTTTTCCGGCTATCTCGTTTTTCAGAAAATGGAGATGGTTCAGAGGTGTAAAAAGGTGATGGAGATCATTAAGATTGTGCACCTGTAGAGATATGATGAAGATGGTGCTCGCCGGAAACCTGCAACTCGATTTTCCGGCACGTAGACGATCCCGGAAGGTGGATGGGTGAGACACTGGTGGTGGCGGGGGATGCGGTTTTGGGGCAGTGGGCGGTGAAATGATGGATATGGTGTTCGCCGGAAACCTGCAACTCGCCGGAAAACTCAAATTCATATATGAAGCTCGGTGAAATGATGGATATGGTGTTCTGAAAAACGAGATAGCCGGAAAACTCAAATTTTTCGGAAAAAACGAGGTCGCCGGAAAAACGAGGTCACCGGAAATGGAGGTTGTGTGTTAAAAATAAAATTTCTGTTTTACCCCTCAACTAATTTGAATGACATTTTTAGTCCAAAACATTAACGAGGTTAGTGTTCATTTAGACGGCGAGTGGTACAGAAAAATAGGGTGAAAATTGGGAGTGGTGGGTGACAAATCAAAAGTTGGGAGTGTTATCTACCAATGAGAGAAAGTTGGGAGTATTAAAAACCAATATCCCTAACAAATATTTTAATTTATCAAACTCTTGATTTCATTCTTTGAAATCCGGTTGGATCGTGTATCCGGTTCGACGGTTAAACCGCAAAATTGCACTGATCGGCCGGTTATTTCAAAAGCGATTTAGTGGGTGTAAACTGGACCGCTCCTACTAACGATTCCCGGTTGGACCGGTCCGGTCCGGTTTCGAAAACATTGCAAATAAGGACAATTCCATATATGTCATTAAGATCACTTTTTTCTTCTCAAATTAATCACAAACATCCATATCTAAATACAATGGACTTTATTACTTCTCACACGTCTCGTTTTTATTTATTTTGTATTTTAACCTAGCCCTTATTTTATAAATCCAGAATACATATTGCCATAATGCTATATATAATTTATGATTAAATAAGTAAACAGTATATGTTTTATGATATATAAAATTATAACTATTAATAATATATGTATATAAATGAAATAGTTAAATATTTATCAAATAATAAATTACTCGAACTCGAGTTTTATATATAGCTCATAACTTACGCTTAATTTAGTTAACCGAGTGAAACTCGAATTAGACAGGGCTTGACTCGTTTACACTCATGATCAATTCCTTGTCTGATACATACTCGCTATAAAACATAGTTGCGTTGAAAACGCAAAAATGTCAAATCAACGGGAACATAAAGATAGAAATAAAAAAGCAGAAAGTTGCATTGAAACACGATTGACGTTGTATATGTTTGGATAATTCGAGCGAATCATAATAAGTGGTTTGTTGGTGTTTATCTATATGGAGTTGAGCAATGCCTTTTATTTTGACAGGCTTTTGTCGACCACGAACCTAGATTTATATCCTACAATGTTTCCATGATGTTTGCTAAATGTAAAGTATAGACATTGTACGATACTCGAGCAACCACCGATTCCCGTTTGGAAATGGGAAGACATTGCTATGGACTTTATTACCAAATAACATAAAACCCAAAAAGGCAACGATAGCATTTGGGTGATCATCGATCAATTAACCAAATATGCTCATTTCATTTCGATCCGCGAGAAGTATTCTGTCGAGCAGCTTGCTCAAATCTATGTTCGGGAAATCGTATGCCGACACGGTTTGCCATTGTCTATCGTCTCCGACCGCGATGCCCGTTTTACCTCTCATTGTTGGCGTTCACTTCAAGAAGCTTTAGGAACACGTCTCGATCTTAGCACCGCTTATCATCCTCAAACGGACGGTCAATCCGAACGTACAATCCAAACACTCGAGGATATGCTACGAGCATGTGTTCTTGATTTCGGTGGGAATTGGGATTCCCATCTTCCGTTCATCGAGTTCTCCTACAACAATAGCTACCACTCTAGCATTGATGTGGCTCCTTTTCAAGCTCTTTACGGTCGTAAATGTCGTTCCCCGATTTGTTGGAACGAAATCGGTGAAGCTCAAATCACGGGACCCGAAATGGTCCAAGAAGCCACCGATGTCATTAATCAAATCCGTAAGAATCTCCTAGCCGCTAGAGATCGTCAGAAGAGTTACGCCGACAAACAACGAAAACCGATCGAATTTAATGTTGACGATCTTGTCCTTCTAAAAGTATCCCCTTGGAAGGGGGTAGTCCGTTTTGGAAAGAAGGGTAAACTAGCTCCTCGTTTCGTTGGTCCTTTCAAAATTCTTGAGCGTGTTGGGAAAATAGCGTATCGACTTGAACTACCGCAAGAACTTGCCGGTGTTCTACTGACATTTCATGTTTCGAATCTTAAAAAGTGCCTAGCCGAGGGTAATCTCCAAATACCTCTCGACGAAGTTCATGTTGATAAGTCTATGATTATGGTTGAACGACCCGTTGAGATTTTGGATCGCAACGAGAAGAAAACCAAGCGTAGTCGTATTCGGTTAGTAAAAGTTCGATGAGAATCACGGCGTGGCGCGGAGTTTACTTGGGAACGAGAAGACGCAATGAAAGAGAAGTATCCACATTTGTTTGCATCATCATCTTCATCTTAATTTCGGGACGAAATTTCCTAAAGTAGTAGATACTGTGACATTCGTCAATTTCGGGTCTCGTTTGTATTCGTTTTTGTATTCGTTTATCATGTAAACAGACCCATTTTGTAAACCAAAGCTTATGATATAATCAAAATGATGGATTTTATGTTACAATATTGTTTTACACTTGTTGGGTCTTGAAAACATTCTTGTTGGTCCTTAAAACTCTTTAAAAATGACTTAAACCAAACTTTGGGGACTATTATTGCCATTTACCAAAAACTTGTTTGACCATTTCAACCATCACATGTATCTTTACCCTATTTTTATGAACCATACTCTTACCATTATAAAAGCAAGGCTCCATACACCATTTTGGTTGTTCATCTTCTCCAAAATCTCTCTCAAATCCAAGTATTCATCTTCAACATTTTGTTATTTTGATTTCTTAAGGTCAACTAACTATAGTCTTTCATTTTAACTTGTTCATCTAATATTACTAACACTTGAATATGGTGGTACAACATATATATAATACACACCCCTTGTTCCATTATTTGTTACTTCACCGACTCCGGTTGGTTAAGTTTCGAATGTCATAAGGCAAGGCTTCATGGAGGACTTCGTGTTCTTGATATATATATATACACACACATAACTTATTATACATATCATTTATGACTAACTTCTAAACCTTTTAGTTTGTTCATCTTATTTACAAGTTCCATGGTGTGGGTTTGTATAAGACTAACCTCGGTTTAACCGAAACTAGTCCAAACCGGAAACCGAACTTTTGTTTACTAGTTTTATTAAAATAGATGTTTAAACATGTTTATTGCTAGATTTGAGTTTCAAAAATCATTTTTACAAGTTCTTTGATATTAAGCATATGGAATCCATATATGAACTCGTTGGGAGATGGAAACCGAACTAAACCGAAACTTTTGCTTAAAAGACTTGTAGTTAACTTTTTAGTTGTAAAATTTAAGGTTTTCTTCATTTATAAACCAATATACAAGTTCTATAATATTTGGGCATGTAAAAACCATCTATGAACTATTTGTGAGATGGAGACCGAACCAAACCGAACTATACCAACTTTTACTCGCTTAAGACACACAAGTGTGTTTTTAGCTATCAAGACTTATATATTTCTTTAAAAATAGTTTACAAACTGATTTTAATTATTTTCTTAAGTACTTGGAATTGTTGGATCCAACTTGATCTCATCACATAGTTTGGACCGACAAAACTGAACACTCGCTTAACGTGCGGTGTTAGTTCTAAACAATAGATCTACATACTTGGTTAAGTGTTAGTATATTTTAATGAGTTATCTCATAACAATTAATATGTTGGAAAGTTGACTTTGGGTTTGACCATTTGTCAAGACCCGAATCGACAACCCGAACACTCGTTAAAAACCCGTTTTAGTATCTTTGTCCCAAAAGAACTTGCATTTTAGCATTTTTCCCACCTTATTACTTAACATTGGTTAAGTAAATTATGGTTAGATACTTTAACCCGGTTTCGAGCAAACTTACATTTTTAAAGGATTGTTATTATAAATTCTTAAATAGTTACATTTTAAACCTTGAACTTTAATTGTTTACTTTTTGCAACAATTATTTTATTTAAAGATCTTCAAGACAACCATTCTAAATCCAAGATTTTATTGTCATTTAAGCCTTGCTCGTTAAACTTCATCCATCCGGTTATTCATCTTTTACCGATCAAGTTTTATACTTGAACGTGAGTAACTTCATACCTCGTTTTCTATCTTTTGTTTTGGGGTGACATTTCATACTTATTCAAATCAAATGCTTTATACTTGAGTCTTAAACCACAAACGTTGTTGTATACTTTACTTGAATAATTGCTCGATTTGGTGTTCTATGCTTATATGCCTATGTGTTTATCGCTTTTGGTTGGTGGAATCTATAAATCCTAGACTACTTGGCATCCCCTTGTAGCAAGGTGTCGTTAACGTAATGAAATTAACGATATTCTATTAAATCCTAAACTACTTGGCAATCCCTTTTAGCTAGGTGGCGCTAACGTAATTCTATTAGCGATTGTCAATTTATCCAAGTTTATAGCTATTATTTATGGTTTTGTATACTAGTTTTGTGGCTTTTCATACTATATATCTTTTGTTCAAACTTATTAATTGCTCACCAACCTTTGAGTTGACAACTTTATTTTATGAAATGTTACAGGTTTGCATCTAGGTTGATTATGGAGTTCGGTGAAGAAAATGACACAATATTAGCAAAAATGAACAATATTTGATTTGCTATATTTTGCTATATTTTGTTGTATTTGACTTATGAATATTTGGTTATGTGACATTTTCGATGTTGTGAAATGAAATGAGTTTGTTAAATATTGTCGCTTTAAATAGTGTCATGCGTTTATGAGCAATCGTTGCACCCCGGCATGTTCCGCCGCCTTTGGTCGGGGTGTGACATTGGTAGATAACACTCCCAACTTACGAAATGTTCCCCAACAGTCCCAACTTTTTAAGTATTTTCTTCTAGCACTCTCTGAGTAACGAGGCACTAACTTCGTTAGTGTTTAGGGTAAAAAATGTCATTTTTCAAAGTTTAAGGGATAAAATCAAATTTTCATTTATTATATAATCCATCATCCCTCTCCACCCATCCACCACCCTTCTACCCTGCCGACAACCACAAACCACCACCGCCAATAACATCCACCAACCACCACAGCTGCCACCACCACCACCGGAACTGTACCGTCGGAACTTGGAAACCTAACAAGCCTTCAACAAATCTACCTCGGGTATTACAACACTTACACCGGGCGGTATTCCGCCGGAAATCGGTAACTTATCTAACCTCTGCAGCTTCGGCGCTGCTAATTGCAGCCTCACCAGTGAACTCTCGCCTGAAATCGGAAAACTTCAAAACTATGATACTTTACTAACATGCGAGATACTAGACTCGTTTCGGAACCTCAAGAACCTCACTTTACTGAACGTGTTCTGTAACAAGCTTCACAGATCAATACCAGATTTCATCGGTGAGTACTGAAGCTAGAGGTGCTGCAACTCTGGGAAAACAACTTACGCCGACAGTGTTGTAATACCCGAGGTAGATTTGTTTAAGGCTTGTTATGTTTCTAGGTTCCGACGATATAGTTCTGGTGGTGGTGGTGGCGGCAGCTGTGGTGGTTGGTGGCTGTTAGTGGCGTGGTGGTTGGTGGTTGTCGGAGAGGGGTGGTGGTTTGGTGGAAAGAGATGGTGGAATATATAATAAATGAAATTTTGGTTTTACTCTTTGCAATTTGAAAAATGACATTTTTTACCCCAAACACTACGAAGTCAGTGTCTCATTACTCCGGGAGTGCTAGAAGAAAATACATTAAAAGTTGGGAGTGTTGTGAACATTTCGTAAGTTGGGAGTGTTATCTACCAATGAATCAAAGTTGGGAGTATTTAAAACCAATATCCCTAATATATAACATACTAGCTTTTATCCCCCGTATTACGGGATTGTTTAACTTTATTCATATCTAGTGTTTATATATTTTTTAAGATTTTAATTTTATTTATTGTAAGAAAGTTAATAATATACTTATTTGATGATAAAAATGTTTCACAAATAAATAAGATGTTATAACCCTGTTTAAAAGCTATCTGGGTTTGGTGAGACCCATAACCCGCTTTTTTTTACTATAAATTGTTTCTTAATTATAAATAATATTCTTTTAAAAAAAATCGGATATTGATTTTTAGTATATCCCTATTTTGTAGGATTTTCATATCAAATATTTGATGAGATTTATTTTTAATATAATAAGATGTTATAACCCGTTTAAGAGCTATCTGGGTTTGGTGAGACCCATTCATTTGAATTCGGGTCAAATGCATGAGATACTTTCATTTACAAATAAAACAACCTGGTGGCTTGAGAGAATTTAGGGATGTTTCGTTTATATATATTTAAGATTAAGATTAAGATTAAGATTAAGATCTTAATATTTTGAATTAACTAGTACCAATTACAAAATTAATAATTATTATAGTTACTAATTGGTTCTATTAGAATATGTGTTGTAGTTTAGGAGATATGGTATGACAAGTAAAGAGATGATACATTTAGCCTAACTTTTATCAACTAACTATCAAATTATCAATGAGGTTGGTGGTAAAGTAGCAAAGACAACATAATTACATAGTTTAAACACTGGTTTAAAAGAACGAAGTTTGAGTTCAAGTCCCACGGACTACAAAGTTTAAAAAGCAAATTCGTTGTTTAAAAAAATTAACTACCAAACTCCCACAACATTGAAGAACAAATCTAGTGCTTGTTTATATCACCAAATCCCATGATCGGAGCCATTCTACCTTTTACCTTTCCTCAACACCCCACCCCTACCCCTATAAATCCATCGATCACATGGCCATACATAGAGCCATCTCTTCTTCCTTTCATCAAGGGTTCAGTTTTCTCATTAGACTACTCTCACCTCCTACGGTTTCAAATGGCACGATTGAATAAAATGTGTTTGTGTTACTTGTTACTCACGCTATGCCTTGCTAATGCAGCGTTCCAAACTACTAATGCAACTTCAAGATATGCCAAAGAAAAAACTGCCAAAAGTCCAAACCAAGAGCCGGCTAAAGTGACGGTGAACGCTTTTCGCCCAACAATGCCGGGTCACAGCCCTGGTGCTGGCCATTAGATCGGTTTCATGTCTTTTTATATCACTTTTACATGCGCTCTCAAAATTTGTAATCTTATGGATTCATGTAAATGTCATGTGTTTCTTGATGTTGTATTGATCATCATTTCAAATGTTCTTAACTTTTGTGTCATATATTATGTTTCAAGATATTTGAATTACCCAAACACAATGCTTCAAGATATCTTTTACATAATTGAATCCGACTTGGATCATTAATTATGTTATGTGAGTTGGGATAGGACTTGTCCCCTCATAGGCTCGTAGGATATATTGGTGGTGTCTTTTATGAGTGCACGTAAGTTGGAAACTAAAAAACAAAAAAGAAAAAAGCAAGAAAAAGTTAGCATGTGTCCTAGTTTCTTGGCACATAAACTTGAGAGCTAGGCCCCCGAGCAAAATACGTCGTACTAAACAACCAAATAACTACTAGCTAACTTAGAGGCTGTGAAATTTTTGAGTAGGGTTCAGCGCGTCGTATACGGAACCTCTTCAGCTTCTAGGTCCCAAAGCTTCGTTTTTAGCAGGATTGGCTTTGCTGTTCAAAAGGGGGTTGCGGCGCAGTTTGTTGCCCGTTTGCCTGCCACTTTATTGTAATCGTTTTATAGTAAATTATAAAAATGGCAAACCAAAGCAAAAAAAAAAAAAAAAAAAATTATTTATTTAAAAAAAAAAAAAAAAAAAAAAACTTAGAATTCAACCTTTTACGAGTAAGGGGGTAAATGAGTAGAGTTGTACTTGAGTATACCTTTAACATGCGAAAGCTCACTGTTTTGTGAGAAGTTTATCAAACTCGAACTCAAGTATATTTAATTTATTAATGTGTTTTAAATTATTTTTAAATATATATTTATAATTTAATCTTAAAATTTACATATTATATATTATTTAGTTGCTTTATTCATAACTTTATGTACATTATTAATTATCATATAAATTTATATTTACTTTATAATTAATAGACGAGTTCAATACGCGAAATCTGGACTCAGACTCATTTGTTAAATGAGCTTATTTTATACTCGAACTTGTTTAGCTTAACTCAGGGCGGGCTCTAGAGAGATTAAACTAAAGCTAGTACATAGAGCCTCCAATTTAAATCAAAGTTAGACCAAAACATACTAAATGATGAAAAATGACCCTTAAGTTATTTGATAGGGCAAACATATGTGGTTAGAGTTGTTAAATTTGTAACAATAAATTTTGAAAAAGACACCAAGGTCTTGTTTTGTTTTAGGCGTCCAAAAGAGTTGGGTCGGCCCTGGCTTAACTCGATTCGAGTTTGACCGAGCCTCTGTCGAGTAGCTTACGAGTTACTTAGCTCATTTACAAGGATATCATGAATGACAAGATCTTGTTTTGACTTCTTAGTCTATAGAACTTATCTATAAGGCCCATGGATATACCGTAACGCCAATGACATTAAAGCTGAGTTAGCAAGGGTAACGAGTGCCAACCACTTCCTTCATGAGTTAAGAGGCGTTAAATGTAATTTTAGTTAAAATGTTTAAAATTCTCTACATGCACAACCACACGAATTTAAGAATCAATTTCATATTAAATAAATAACGGTAAACCAGGTTAAATAATTTCTTTATAGTAAAGTGGAGTGAAATGAGGTATACTCCATAGTGATGTAATGCCTAAATGAAGTTAAGAAGCTTTAATGTATACTTCATGGCCCAAGTCTTTGTTTTAGTTACCTAACAAATTTATATAAAAGATTAAGAGCCTTTCTTTAATCAACCTGACAAAACATTTATGATTGTGAAAAAAAAATATAACAAATAAAAAAAGTAGGAGACTTGTAGTGATTTTCGTATAATATTTTCTTGCGCAAAAATGAGATACAAAGTGAGTGCAGATTTAACAAACTAAGTGCACACTAACTAACTCACTCGTTAAGTTGATTTTGACTGAATTACTATTCCAAGTCAGCGATCAAATAATATGTGCCCGCACGACACGCAAGCAAGACAGGCATGCAAACTTTAACTACCTAGTTTGCTTGTAATATAAGTATTTGATTGTACTATTGTCTTAATTTTCATTATGATAAGTTATTTATAATTTAGTTAGGGAGGGAGGGTGGGCATCTAAGGTACTATAATCCTCATCAATTTCATAATGTTATGTCCATGGTTGTCCCCAAAAATCCCTATAAGTTATGTGGTTTAGGACGAGTTAAAAATGGTCCGCTAAGTTATAAACTTAATAACTCATATAAAAGTTTATATAATTTTGATAACAATAAACAAAAGAAAAGCCTCGTAACAAAATGATCTCATTTAGATACTTAAAACGACTCATGACTTCTCCTAGCATTATTGGAAACAAAGGTACCGATCAGCTTTTTGTAATTCGTACTCTCCAATATATCTTTCTCACAAGCAATAGTGATTTAGATGTGCTAATGGTAATGATAGAATTATGATTTAAGTGGGCTAAAGGGTCGGTGTGGTCACCTAAACAAAGCGCATATAACTAAATAAGTAATCAACAATTAAAAAACGATGAAGATATAAATTTAGTAACTTTATTTGTACAAATATAAATTTTCTCTATATAGTAGGAGAGCTAAATTCCAGTGTTTCAAAAACCGGTTCAAACCGGCCGGTTGAACCGGTTAAACCGGATTTCGAAAAGCAGGCCGGTATTTTGAGTCCGGTTTATGTGGCCGGTATGCTAAAATATCGTACCGGCGGTTTTTGTCTGAAATACCGGTTTTACCGGTAAACCGGTTCTATGTCCAAAAATTTTTTAATATTTGCGGCCCATATTTTTTCAAAATTACTTTTAACCTAACAATTAACATTCAAACGTGTAAACTTAGAACTATTTTTTTTTAAATTTGAGTGCTTTTGCATTATGTTTTTAATATGGATTAACTTTTGAATTATTTTTTGTTATGGAATAATTTACTTTTGGGTTATTTTTGGATTAAAGTTACATTTATAGGAAATTATAATAAGGTAAACTATTCAACCGGTTGAACATTCCGGTATAAACCGGTTCAACCGGTTGTACCAATTTTTAGTCCAATCTAATACAAATAAAATATCGGTTTTTAAAACATTGCTAAATTCAGTATTAATTATATGGCCATGTTGAATTTCTTACAACTTGATTTTTGTAAAATTTGAATTTCTAACAACTTTATTCGTTAAAAATAGCTAGAGGGTTTCAAATATCAATTTTTTATATCACCCATTGGGCTATTTAATAAGTGTGTTTTGGGGCTTAAAAATGAGGACTAGGTTTTTGGGATTCAAATTAGGAATTTTAGGTTTTGCTATAAAGAATTTATAAAGAATAATTTGCATGAAAGGAGATTAGAACCTACGCATAAAAGGAATGACAAATAAACAAAACATGCTTTCCCACTCATCATTTACATTCTATTATTATACTATTATCTCCGTCTCATTAAAAGTGTCCATATTTTCTTAGAATATTTGTCATATTATAAATGTCTACTTCCAAAATTTATTAGACAATTTCCAAGTTTACCATTAAACACACACAACTAATATTAATAAATAATACTAATGGACTCACTTTTCAAATGCACTATTATCATTTGGTAAGCAAAGAATATAATAATTTAATCTACCTTAAACTTTGTGTTTTTCAAATAAGACACTTTGATCAGGATGGAGAGATATATATAATTGCAAACTGAATGCTACAATACACATATGTATAATTCAGTTTTAGTCCCTTATTTAGTAGAAGTAATACTTTATGACCCTTGATGTATTTTACATTTTGTTTTCCATGTTATATTTCCACCACTCCTGTAGTGTGCCATGCTTTTAAGATTCATCGAACACGCATACACCCGCCAAGTTGTGCACCTCACTACCGCCTCACTACCAATGGGGTTCAACAGGGGGACCCTCTTGGCATCTCCTTTTTGCCTTAGCTTTGCATCCACTTGTTCACCAAATCAGAGATCGGTGCAAGCTTCTCTTTCATGCTTGGTACTTGGATGATGGCACGATTATCGGGGATACTAGAGAGGTAGCCAAAGCATTAGATATTTTCAGGTCTGAGGGGCCTCGTTTGGGTCTTGAATTAAACGTTAAGAAAACAGAGTTATTTTGGCCAACATGCAATGGGGTGAAGGCACAGGAGGGGTTGTTCCCTTGCGGGATTGGAAGGCCGGTGCTTAGCGTGAAACTCCTTGGTGGTGCTGTAAGCCAGGATACGGGGTTTATCAGCAGTTTGGCTATGAAAAGGGCATCTAGCGCTGTGGAACTGATGAGTTGTCTCCCAAGACTTCGGGATCCTCAATGCGAGCTTCTTTTGCTTCGCTCATGTATGGGAGTCGCCAAGCTTTTGTTCGGTTTGAGAACGTGCCAACCTATGTATGTGGAGGAAGCTGTTTCTATATTTGACAATGGTCTTCGAATGACGATTGAGGACATCGTGGTTTGTGGAGGTCCGTTCTTTGGGGATATCCAATGGAGGTTGGCATCACTTCCGACCCGTTATGGGGGGTTGGGTTTCTGTTCGGCCGAGGATGTATCTACATATGCTTTTGTGGCTTCGAGAGCACAATCGTGGTGTTTGCAAGACCATATTATTCGAGGTTGTGATATTTATGGGTTGGATTCTGATTATGGGTGTGTGATGGATCGTTTACGTACTTCACTTCCAGATTTTGATCTTAGCGGGTTCTCTAATAAGGACACCGCCCCCCCTCACCCTAAAGCCCAACATGTTGTACCGAGTGCCTTATTTAGTGGAATCGCCAAGAGTTTAGAAGTGAAGTTTGATCTATCCCCTCGCCAAAAGGCGGTGTTTGAATGCCTTCGGGCTCCTCGGGCTCAGGATTTTCTAACGGCCATCCCCATTGAAGGATTAGGCCAACGTATGTCGGGTTTGGAGTATCGGGCTATCCTTAAGTACCGGTTAATGATCTCTATGTTCCCGACGGATGAACCTTGCCTAACTTGTCGCAAGGTCTGTTTGGATTCTTTTGGTGACCATGCGGTGCATTGCAAAGAATTGCATGGCTTTAAATACAGACATGATCTGGTTAGGGATGTTCTGTGTGATGTTCTTAAACGGGCAGGGATTTCTGCTAGAAAGGAGGCCCCTGTTAACTTTCTCACGGATCCTCTTGAAGGGAGGTCTACTTTACGACCAGCTGATATTCTTGTGTTCGGGTGAGCAGGGGGGGAAACACGCCTGTGTGGATCTTACAGGAGTGTCTCCTCTTGTTGGGCTCAGGGACCGTGGGTTTGTTGTGGGTCAGGCTGCGTTGAAGGCTGAATCGGGCAAAGTTTTTAAACACGAGAAAGCTTGTTTAGATAATCAACATGTCTTTCTACCATTTGCCTTTGATACATTTGGTTTTCTGGCTCCAGAGGCTGTGAAATTTTTGAGTAGGGTTCAGCGCGTCGTACAAGGAACCTCTTCAGCTTCTAGGTCCCAAAGCTTCGTTTTTAGCAGGATTGGCTTTGCTATTCAAAAGGGGGTTGCGGCGCAGCTTGTTGCCCCATTGCCTGCCACTTTATTGTAATCGTTTTATAGTAAGGCAAATCTAATTAAAAAAAAAATTATTTAACCAAAACCACGATTATATACATAACCAGTTTTTTAACCCGGCGCGTTGCGTCGGGCCATGTTGGTTTTGTTTATGTACGCGTCATGTTATAACGGTGCACTAATGTGGGTTCGATGGTGGGTTGTGTTCGATAGACACTAAATAAAAAAATTAATCAGTCAACGTAGAAAATAGTATTGAAGCTCGTATAACTTATAACAAAATAATTAACATTTTAATTAAAGGCCGTGACATTAACGACACTAATTTTCCCAAATGCGTTGCGCGAAGACTGGATGGGTAAAAGTCGGGCGTTATAGTGTGGCGAGTCAACACGAATTCGGTTAATACTAACTACGTTTTTACGATACTAGAAATAAACTTTAAAAATAAATTCCTAAAATTAACATATTTAAAATAAAAAAAAACAAAAAAAAGTAGGGGCACTCGTATAACGTATTATAAAAAGGATTCAAAATATTTAAAATTGTGTTTGTTAGGTCGGTAAAAATCAGTCGTTAGTAAAACCTGAGCGTTGCAGCAGCAAATTGACACATATTCGGTCAGTATTGTTTAATTATGTTCATAACAGTACCATATTTAAACCCAAAAAATAAATCTATCTAATTAACATATAAAAACTTAAAATGTAAAACAACGTTTGTTCGGTTGGTAAAACCCGAGTGTTGGTGAAACTCGAGCGTTGAAACATGGGTGTTGTTAAAACCCTGGCAGGTTAAAATTGAGCATTACGACGACAAGTTGATGAGAATTTGGCCAATATACATTAAGTTCGTTACGGTATAAGCAACGTTGGTAAAATCCAAGCGTTAAAACCTAATAAATAAATTCTTCATATTAACTTATAAAGACATGAAATATTTAATGACACTTATTAAATCGGTAAAACTCGGACATTGATAAAATCCGAACGTTTTCGGTGCCAAACGTTGGGGTGATGAGTTGGTAAAACTCAGACGTTGGTGAAACCTGAGTGTTGTTGGCCATGGGCGTTGCGGCGGTGAGTGGATGTGAACTCGTTCGGTTTCGGTTACATTCTTTAAGGGCATACGGTATTGAAATTAAAACAAAAATGTCAATAAAACGCGGTTGTTGTTAAACCCCGAGCTTTGTCGTCCCGGGCGTTGCCACAATGAGTCGGTAAAACCCGAGCTATGTCGGTCACGAAAACTGAGACGACACAAATAACCGTTTAATTATGAAATTATAATGAAAAAAAACAATAAAAAAAAAACAATATAAATTGCTTGGCCTAATCCAAGGCTGCAAAGTGGACTAATAGAAGTCCAACGTTTTCAGTTACGTTCTTTAAGGGCATATGGTATTGGAATTAAAACAAAAATGTCAATAAAACGCGGTTGTTGTAAACCCAGAGCTTTGTCGTCCCGAGCGTTGCCACAATGAGTTGGTAAAACCCGAGCTATGTCGGTCCCGAAAGCTGAGACGACACGAATAACCGTTTAATTATCAAACTATAGCAAAAAAACCAATATAAATTGTTTTGCCTAATATAAGGCTGCCAATTGGACCAATATAAGTCCAACGTCACCAAACTTCATCTTTGTTATATATATATATATATATATATATATATATATATATATAGTTTCGGGCTCTTACGATAACTGGCCTTAGGTCATCGCCCTCCTAGCCCCTCCCTTGGGCCGGTTCTGGTCATGTCAAATACGTTTATCATTTGCCACCCTACATACACTTAAACAAGAGATAACACTCATTATACTTTAAATAATATCTTTTATAACAAAGAATATAACACATATATAAATATATTTCTTTTCTTTCTTTCTTTTCTTTGTTATAAATAGTTCTTTTATTCTCGAGTTTTCGAGTATAATCTCGACTTAGGGTATTAAGCCTTTATGATATTTCATTAATATTTTATTCGGGCATCATTCCTACCTTGGTTGGCTTATAGAACCCTATTTACTTGTGCAGCACTTCGTCTCCGCTTAATTACTCACTCTTTCCACACTTGGCACGCTTCTCGAGGCACCAATACTTCTTGGCACGTACTTCGAGATGATCGTCGGACGTCGGGACAGCACCTTCTTTTTGTTTGGAATGTCGTCGGGAAGTGGTACGAATATCGAGGTATTGGACACGGAAAACGAGGAATCGGGCACGCAAAATGAGATGGATCGAGGGCACGCTTTTCGAGGTCTAGAGAGAGTAATGTGTGTGAATTGAGGTGTGATGGGAATGAATCCCATGGCTGCTATTTATAGACTTGATTTTGGTCCCCATCGCGCTACGCGATGGGTCCCTTGGCAAGCCCATCGTGTAGCGCGATGTAGGCTTGCTGTGTCAGAGGGTAGACCTGCCACGTGGCGACACGTGGCAGGCGCCGCGCCACGTGGCGAACGTGTAGCCACGTGGCGGCAGGCGGGTGCCACCGTGTGTCACGTGGTATACGTGTCACAATGTGTCAGACATTCCATCGCGATACGCGATGGGAGCCTCTTCTGATCCATCGCGTAGCGCGATGGGTCAGGAAAACAAAGTTTTACATTTTAGACCCTGAAGTTTGGAATTTTGCAAAATTGGTCATTTGACTTTTGAAACTTGACATTTTGGCCCAATATTTACGTGATTTTACATACTCCCCACCTTGAAATAAATCTCGTCCTCGAGATTGCTTCACGAGAATATGTGGGGGTTTTCTTTCTCATTTCGGACTTGAGTTCCCATATATACTCCGGTCCTCTTCAGGAATCCCATTTTACCTTCACGATTTTCAATGTTCGTCTTTTAAGTTTCTTTGTTTTCGAATCTTCTATTTGTATTGGTCTTTAAATGAATTTTAAGTTTTCATTAATTTCTACATCTTTTAGTGGCATCGAAAGAGATTCGTCGGCTAGACACTTACGCAGATTCGAAACATGGAATACGTTCGTGCATCCCTTGCATTTCCTCGGGCAGTTGCAAACGATAAGCAACAGTGCCAATTCATTCAAGTACCTCTAAGGGTCCAACGAATCGAGGACTTAACTTTCCTTTCTTGCCGAAGGCAAACTACGCCTTTCCATTGCGAGACTTTCAACAGAACTTTGTCACCAACATTGAACTCAAACGGCTTACGACGTACATCGGCGTAACTCCTTTGGCGATCACGTGCCGTCTTAAGTCGTTCATGAATTTGAAGAACTTTACATTTTTAAAGGATTGTTATTAAATTCTTAAATAGTTACATTTTAAACCTTGAACTTTAATTGTTTACTTTTTGCAACAATTATTTATTTAAAGATCTTCAAGACAACCATCTAAATCCAAGATTTTATTGTCATTTAAGCCTTGCTCGTTAAACTTCATCCATCCGGTTATTCATCTTTTACCGATTAAGTTTTATACTTGAACGTGAGTAACTTCATACCCCGTTTTCTATCTTTTGTTTTGGGGTGACATTTCTACTTATTCAAATCAAATGCTTTATACTTGAGTCTTAAACCACAAACGTTGTTGTATACTTTACTTGAATAATTGCTCGATTTGGTGTTCTATGCTTATATGCCTATGTGTTTATCGCTTTTGGTTGGTTGGAATCTATAAATCCTAGACTACTTGGCATCCCCTTGTAGCAAGGTGTCGTTAACGTAATGAAATTAACGATATTCTATTAAATCCTAAACTACTTGGCAATCCCTTTTAGCTAGGTGGCGCTAACGTAATTCTATTAGCGATTGTCAATTTATCCAAGTTTATAGCTATTATTTATGGTTTTTGTATACTAGTTTTGTGGCTTTTTCATACTATATATCTTTTGTTCAAACTTATTAATTGCTCACCAACCTTTGTGTTGACAACTTTATTTTATGAAATGTTAAAGGTTTGCATCTAGGTTGATTATGGAGTTCGGTGAAGAAAATGACACAATATTAGCAAAAATGAACAATATTTGATTTGCTATATTTTGTTGTATTTGACTTATGAATATTTGGTTATGTGACATTTTCGATGTTGTGAAAAGAAATGAGTTTGTTAAATATTGTCGCTTTAAATAGTGTCATGCGTTTATGAGCAATCGTTGCACCCCGGCATGTTCCGTCGCCTTTGGTCGGGGTGTGACATTGGTAGATAACACTCCCAACTTACGAAATGTTCCCCAACAGTCCCAACTTTTTAAGTATTTTCTTCTAGCACTCTCTGAGTAACGAGGCACTAACTTCGTTAGTGTTTAGGGTAAAAAATGTCATTTTTCAAAGTTTAAGGGATAAAATCAAATTTTCATTTATTATATAATCCATCATCCCTCTCCACCCATCCACCACCCTTCTACCCTGCCGACAACCACAAACCACCACCGCCAATAACATCCACCAACCACCACAGCTGCCACCACCACCACCGGAACTGTACCGTCGGAACTTGGAAACCTAACAAGCCTTCAACAAATCTACCTCGGGTATTACAACACTTACACCGGGCGGTATTCCGCCGGAAATCGGTAATTTATCTAACCTCTGCAGCTTCGGCGCTGCTAATTGCAGCCTCACCAGTGAACTCTCGCCTGAAATCGGAAAACTTCAAAACTATGATACTTTATTAACATGCGAGATACTAGACTCGTTTCAGAACCTCAAGAACCTCACTTTACTGAACGTGTTCTGTAACAAGCTTCACAGATCAATACCAGATTTCATCGGTGAGTACTGAAGCTAGAGGTGCTGCAACTCTGGGAAAACAACTTACGCCGACAGTGTTGTAATACCCGAGGTAGATTTGTTTAAGGCTTGTTATGTTTCTAGGTTCCGACGATATAGTTCTGGTGGTGGTGGTGGCGGCAGCTATGGTGGTTGGTGGCTGTTAGTGGCGTGGTGGTTGGTGGTTGTCGGAGAGGGGTGGTGGTTTGGTGGAAAGAGATGGTGGAATATATAATAAATGAAATTTTGGTTTTACTCTTTGCAATTTGAAAAATGACATTTTTTACCCCAAACGCTACGAAGTCAGTGTCTCATTACTCCGGGAGTGCTAGAAGAAAATACATTAAAAGTTGGGAGTGTTGTGAAACATTTCGTAAGTTGGGAGTGTTATCTACCAATGAATCAAAGTTGGGAGTATTTAAAACCAATATCCCTAATATATAACATACTAGCTTTTATCTCCCGTATTACGGGATTGTTTAACTTTATTCATATCTAGTGTTTATATATTTTTTAAGATTTTAATTTTATTTATTGTAAGAAAGTTAATAATATACTTATTTGATGATAAAAATGTTTCACAAATAAATAAGATGTTATAACCCTGTTTAAAAGCTATCTGGGTTTGGTGAGACCCATAACCCGCTTTTTTTTTTTACTATAAATTGTTTCTTAATTATAAATAATATTCTTTTAAAAAAAATCGGATATTGATTTTTAGTATATCCCTATTTTGTAGGATTTTCATATCAAATATTTGATGAGATTTATTTTTAATATAATAAGATGTTATAACCCGTTTAAGAGCTATCTGGGTTTGGTGAGACCCATTCATTTGAATTCGGGTCAAATGCATGAGATACTTTCATTTACAAATAAAACAACCTGGTGGCTTGAGAGAATTTAGGGATGTTTCGTTTATATATATTTAAGATTAAGATTAAGATTAAGATTAAGATTAAGATTAAGATCTTAATATTTTGAATTAACTAGTACCAATTACAAAATTAATAATTATTATAGTTACTAATTGGTTCTATTAGAATATGTGTTGTAGTTTAGGAGATATGGTATGACAAGTAAAGAGATGATACATTTATCCTAACTTTTATCAACTAACTATCAAATTATCAATGAGGTTGGTGGTAAAGTAGCAAAGACAACAAAATTACATAGTTTAAACACTGGTTTAAAAGAATGAAGTTTGAGTTCAAGTCCCACGGACTACAAAGTTTAAAAAGCAAATTCGTTGTTTAAAAAAATTAACTACCAAACTCCCACCACATTGAAGAACAAATCTAGTGCTTGTTTATATCACAAAATCCCATGATCGGAGCCATTCTACCTTTTACCTTTCCTCAACACCCCACCCCTACCCCTATAAATCCATCGATCACATGGCCATACATAGAGCCATCTCTTCTTCCTTTCATCAAGGGTTCAGTTTTCTCATTAGACTACTCTCACCTCCTACGATTTCAAATGGCACGATTGAATAAAATGTGTTTGTGTTACTTGTTACTCACGCTATGCCTTGCTAATGCAGCGTTCCAAACTACTAATGCAACTTCAAGATATGCCAAAGAAAAAACTGCCAAAAGTCCAAACCAAGAGCCGGCTAAAGTGACGGTGAACGCTTTTCGCCCAACAATGCCGGGTCACAGCCCTGGTGCTGGCCATTAGATCGGTTTCATGTCTTTTTATATCACTTTTACATGCGCTCTCAAAATTTGTAATCTTATGGATTCATGTAAATGTCATGTGTTTCTTGATGTTGTATTGATCATCATTTCAAATGTTCTTAACTTTTGTGTCATATATTATGTTTCAAGATATTTGAATTACCCAAACACAATGCTTCAAGATATCTTTTACATAATTGAATCCGACTTGGATCATTAATTATGTTATGTGAGTTGGGATAGGACTTGTCCCCTCATAGGCTCGTAGGATATATTGGTGGTGTCTTTTATGAGTGCACGTAAGTTGGAAACTAAAAAACAAAAAAGAAAAAAGCAAGAAAAAGTTAGCATGTGTCCTAGTTTCTTGGCACATAAACTTGAGAGCTAGGCCCCCGAGCAAAATACGTCGTACTAAACAACCAAATAACTACTAGCTAACTTAGAATTCAACCTTTTACGAGTAAGGGGGTAAATGAGTAGAGTTGTACTTGAGTATACCTTTAACATGCGAAAGCTCACTGTTTTGTGAGAAGTTTATCAAACTCGAACTCAAGTATATTTAATTTATTAATGTGTTTTAAATTATTTTTAAATATATATTTATCATTTAATCTTAAAATTTACATATTATATATTATTTAGTTGCTTTATTCATAACTTTATGTACATTATTAATTATCATATAAATTTATATTTACTTTATAAGTAATAGACGAGTTCAATACGCGAAATCTGGACTCAGACTCATTTGTTAAATGAGCTTATTTTATACTCGAACTTGTATAGCTTAACTCAGGGCGGGCTCTAGAGAGATTAAACTAAAGCTAGTACATAGAGCCTCCAATTTAAATCAAAGTTAGACCAAAACATACTAAATGATGAAAAATGACCCTTAAGTTATTTGATAGGGCAAACATATGTGGTTAGAGTTGTTAAATTTGTAACAATAAATTTTGAAAAAAACACCAAGGTCGTGTTTTGTTTTAGGCGTCCAAAAGAGTTGGGTCGGCCCTGGCTTAACTCGATTCGAGTTTGACCGAGCCTCTGTCGAGTAGCTTACGAGTTACTTAGCTCATTTACAAGGATATCATGAATGACAAGATCTTGTTTTGACTTCTTAGTCTATAGAACTTATCTATAAGGCCCATGGATATACCGTAACGCCAATGAAATTAAAGCTGAGTTAGCAAGGGTAACGAGTGCCAACCACTTCCTTCATGAGTTAAGAGGCGTTAAATGTAATTTTAGTTAAAATGTTTAAAATTCTCTACATGCACAACCACACGAATTTAAGAATCAATTTCATATTAAATAAATAACGGTAAACCAGGTTAAATAATTTCTTTATAGTAAAGTGGAGTGAAATGAGGTATACTCCATAGTGATGTAATGCCTAAATGAAGTTAAGAAGCTTTAATGTATACTTCATGGCCTAAGTCTTTGTTTTAGTTACCTAACAAATTTATATAAAAGATTAAGAGCCTTTCTTTAATCAACCTGACAAAACATTTATGATTGTGAAAAAAAAATATAACAAATAAAAAAAGTAGGAGACTTGTAGTGATTTTCGTATAATATTTTCTTGCGCAAAAATGAGATACAAAGTGAGTGCAGATTTAACAAACTAAGTGCACACTAACTAACTCACTCGTTAAGTTGATTTTGACTGAATTACTATTCCAAGTCAGCGATCAAATAATATGTGCCCGCACGACACGCAAGCAAGACAGGCATGCAAACTTTAACTACCTAGTTTGCTTGTAATATAAGTATTTGATTGTACTATTGTCTTAATTTTCATTATGATAAGTTATTTATAATTTAGTTAGGGAGGGAGGGTGGGCATCTAAGGTACTATAATCCTCATCAATTTCATAATGTTATGTCCATGGTTGTCCCCAAAAATCCCTATAAGTTATGTGGTTTAGGACGAGTTAAAAATGGTCCGCTAAGTTATAAACTTAATAACCCATATAAAAGTTTATATAATTTTGATAACAATAAACAAAAGAAAAGCCTCGTAACAAAATGATCTCATTTAGATACTTAAAACGACTCATGACTTCTCCTAGCATTATTGGAAACAAAGGTACCGATCAGCTTTTTGTAATTCGTACTCTCCAATATATCTTTCTCACAAGCAATAGTGATTTAGATGTGCTAATGGTAATGATAGAATTATGATTTAAGTGGGCTAAAGGGTCGGTGTGGTCACCTAAACAAAGCGCATATAACTAAATAAGTAATCAACAATTAAAAAACGATGAAGATATAAATTTAGTAACTTTATTTGTACAAATATAAATTTTCTCTATATACTTCTTGGCATGTACTTCGAGATGATCATCGGACGTCGGGACAGCACCTTCTTTTTGTTTGGAATGTCGTCGGGAAGTGGTACGAATATCGAGGTATTGGACACGGAAAACGAGGAATCGGGCACGCAAAATGAGATGGATCGAGGGCACGCTTTTCGAGGTCTAAAGAGAGTAATGTGTGTGAATTGAGGTGTGATGGGAATGAATCCCATGGCTGCTATTTATAGACTTGATTTTGGTCCCCATCGCGCTACGCGATGGGTCCCTTGGCAAGCCCATCGCGTAGCGCGATGTAGGCTTGCTGTGTCAGAGGGTAGACCTGCCACGTGGCGACACGTGGCAGGCGCCGCGCCACGTGGCGAACGTGTAGCCACGTGGCGGCAGGCGGTGCCACCGTGTGTCACGTGGCATACGTGTCACAATGTGTCAGACATCCCATCGCGATACGCGATGGGAGCCTCTTCTGATCCATCGCGTAGCGCGATGGGTCAGGAAAACAAAGTTTTACATTTTAGACCCTGAAGTTTGGAATTTGGCAAAATTGGTCATTTGACTTTGGAAACTTGACATTTTGGCCCAATATTTACGTGATTTTACATACTCCCCACCTTGAAATAAATCTCGTCCTCGAGATTGCTTCACGAGAATATGTGGGGGTATTTCTTTCTCATTTCGGACTTGAGTTCCCATGTATACTCCGGTCCTCTTCAGGAATCCCATTTTACCTTCACGATTTTCAATGTTCGTCTTTTAAGTTTCTTTGTTTTCGAATCTTCTATTTGTATTGGTCTTTAAATGAATTTTAAGTTTTCATTAATTTCTACATCTTTTAGTGGCATCGAAAGAGATTCGTCGGCTAGACACTTACGCAGATTCGAAACATGGAATACGTCGTGTATCCCTTGCATTTCCTCGGGCAGTTGCAAACGATAAGCAACAGTGCCAATTCATTCAAGTACCTCTAAGGGTCCAACGAATCGAGGACTTAACTTTCCTTTCTTGCCGAAGCAAACTACGCCTTTCCATTGCGAGATTTTCAATAGAACTTTGTCACCAAAATTGAACTCAAACGGCTTACGACGTACATCGGCGTAACTCCTTTGCGATCACGTGCCGTCTTAAGTCGTTCACGAATTTGAAGAACTTTTTCAGTGGTTTCTTGGACTATTTCGGGTCCAGGCAATTGATTATCTCCAGTTTCAGACCAGCACACGGGCGTTCTACATTTTCGACCATATAACGCTTCGAATGGTGCGGCTTGAATACTTGTGTGATAACTATTGTTATATGAAAATTCCATTAGGGGTAAGTGGTCATCCCAACTTCCACCTAAGTCTATCACACAAGCGCGGAGCATATCTTCTAACGTTTGAATTGTCCTTTCGCTTTGCCCATCAGTTTGTGGATGATAGGCAGTGCTAAAGTTTAACTTGGTGCCTAAGGCTTGTTGGAAGCTTTTCCAAAAGTGAGACGTGAAATGACTGTCTCGATCAGAGATTATAGATAGCGGTATTCCATGCAAAGCAATGATGTTGTTTACATAAATACGCGCTAATCTATCCACTGAGTACGACTCATTGATAGGAATGAAGTGTGTGGATTTTGTTAAGCGGTCCACAATCACCCATATAGCATTATGTTGTCGAGTCGTTTTCGGGAGTTTGGTTATGAAATCCATGGTTATTAACTCCCACTTCCATACGGGAAGTTCGGGTTGCTGAAGCAATCCCGAAGGCTTTTGGTGTTCAGCCTTGACTTTTAAACAAGTTAAGCATTTCGCAACATGCGAAGCGATGTCCTTCTTCATCCCATTCCACCAGTAGTTGGGTTTAAGATTTTGATACATTTTGTCACTACCGGGGTGCATCATGTACTTGGACTTATGAGCTTCGTTCATAATATTTTCACGCAAATCTCCAATGATTGGTATCCAAATTCGGTTTCTCATTCTAAGGATACCATCGTCACCTTTGACTAGCGAGTCAATGGTGCCATTACGTTTTTCATCGGAGATCTTGTTTTCATTGATCGCTTGAGTTTGAGCAGATTTTATTTGGTCAATAAGATCGATTTGAAGTTCTAGCCTTAACGCTCAGACTCTTTTTAGCTTTTCGTGCTCTTTAAGACTTAAGGCGTCAGCCACAATGTTGGCTTTGCCTTCATGGTAGATGATTTCACAGTCATAGTCGTTAAGAGTTTCCATCCAGCGTCGTTAGCGCATGTTAAGCTCTTTTTGATCGAAGATATGTTTCAAGCTTTTATGATCAGTGTACACGACAAATCTTACTCCATAGAGATAGTGCCTCCATATCTTAAGTGCAAAGATTATGGCGCCTAACTCTAAATCGTGAGTTGTATAGTTCTTTTCACGCACCTTGAGTTAACGGAGGCGTAGGAGATTACTTTCTTTCGTTGCATTAGTACACATCCCAAGCCGAAATGGGACGCATCACTAAAGACAACGAAATCTTCAGTACCTTCTGGCAAAGCCAATATAGGTGCTTGGGTAAGCTTTATTTGAGTATATCGAATGCCTCTTGTTGCTTTGTTCCCCATTCGTATTTGATGTTCTTGCGAGTTAAAGAAGTTAGGGGAACAGAGATTCGGGAAAAGTTTTCAATGAACCTTCGATAATAGCCAGCCAATCCCAAGAAACTTCGAATCTCGGTTGGCGACTTTAGGATCTCCCACTTAAAAATAGCATCAATCTTAGCGGGGTCCACTTGAATACCATTGACATTAATGATGTGACCAAGAAATTGCACTTCGTGCAACCAAAATTCGCATTTCAAGAATTTTGTGTACAATTTCTCGGTCCTAAGGATTTCAAGTAAGATTTGAAGATGGACTTCATGATCAGCCTTTGACTTAGAATAAATAAGTATGTCGTTGATGAATATGATAACAAATTTATCCAAGTAAGGCTTGCAAATACGATTCATCATGTCCATGAACGCGGCTGGCGCGTTAGTAAGTCCGAATGGCATAACGGTGAACTCATAATGGCCATACCTTGTTCGGAAAGCCGGGATATCTTCGGATTGAACTTTGAGTTGGTGATAGTCGGAACGAAGATCGATTTTTGAAAAGAAACTAGCACCTTGAAGTTGATCGAAAAGGTCATCTATTCGAAGGAGTGGATAACGATTCTTGATTGTGACTTTGTTGAGAGCTAGGTAGTCGATGCACATACGCATGGATCCATCCTTCTTTTTGACAAATAGTATCGGCGCTCCCCATGGTGATGAACTTGGTCGTATAAAACCTTTCTCGAGAAGCTCGTCAAGTTGTTTCTTCAGTTCCTTCATCTCGGTCGGTGCAAGGCGATACGGAGTTTTGGTGATCGGAGCGGTACTAGGAATAAGATCGATCCTAAATTCTACTTCATGATCGGGAGGAATGCCGGGAAGTTCGTCGGGAAAGACATCCGCATAGTCAAAAACAACAGGAAAGTTTTTTATTTCATTGGGTTTTGATTCTTTGGTGACGTAGGCCATGAATGCTAAGCATCTTTGATTTAAACATTTGTTAGCCCTTATCATAGAGATTAGGCTAACCTGGCCAGCGTCTTTATCCCCTTCAATTCGAATAATTCGTTTATCCGGGGCTCGAAGTTCAACGGTTTTGCTATTGCAGAGGATACGATCATGGTTGTCAGATAACCAATCCATACCCAATACAACATCAAAACCAGCAAGAGTCATAGGTAGCAATTAAATAGGCAAAATGTAACCGGCTAATAAGATATTTCCATTTTCTAAAGCTTCGGAAATTTTGATGATTTCGCCATTAGCGGTCTCGACGCTTAGAGTTTTATTAAGTTTGATTAAAGGTTCGTTTAATAGACTACAAAAGTTATAATCTATAAAACTTAAGCTGGCTCCTGAATCAAACAAGACTCTAGCATAAGCGTTGTTAACAAGGAACGTGCCGGTAATGGTTTCCGGCATGTCGGCCGCTTTCTTTGTATCAAGGACGAAGACTCTTGCATTGCCCTTCTTGGGTTCATTCTTTTGACCGCTACCACCCGCACCACCAGTCGCGAGTTTGTTCTTGGGGCATTTAAAGCTAAGATGTCCCTTCTCCTTGCAGTTGTAGCAGGTCATCTTCTTCTTCCAACAATCGGCCGTTGCGTGACCGGGTCTATTACATGATTCACAGACTTGAGGAGCAAAGTTGCATCTACCTCTACGATATTTCTTACAAATATTGCATTGAGGGATGCCAAGGTTGGAGCCAGACCTTCGTTGGTCAACTCCTTTACCCTTGAAACGGGTGTCTCCTCATTTCCTTGAATCGTGTGTTGTTATGACCTTCTTATCTTCCTCCTTATTGCAGATCATTCCGCCCATCAAGTACCCGGCCAACTCCATCGCAGAGTCAGCGGTTTGTGGCAAGTGTGACCTTACCATATCACGAATCTCTCGTGGTAGTCCCCATATATAACGTGTAACTTTGCTGGATTCAGGGGTAACCAGCTGGGGTACTAAATGACAGTATTCGTGGAATTTCGTGTTGTACTCACGAAGGTTCGTTCCAACAACCTTGTGAGCCAATAATTTGGTTTGAATTGGGTCCATTTCATGCATCGGACAGAATTTCAACATCAATAACTCTTTAAATTTGTTCCAAGTCAGGTTGTACATCACCTCCCTTCCTCTACTCATGATTAACGTGTTCCACCACTCGAGTGCTTCGCTTTTGAACATCAGGGCAGAATATTGAATCTTCTTTTCGTTCGAACATTTGCTTGTAATCACAATTGTCTCCATTTCTTCAAGCCACCTCACGGTTGTGATGGCTCCCTTGTCACCATGGAATTCTTTCGGCCCGTAGTACTTAAAATCCTTGAACGAACACCCGCTTATTTTGAGTTTCTTAAATTCTTGTCTAACACCTCCATCGGCATTCGACTCATGAACACTTTCTTCTAAATGAGATGGTTTTGGGCGAGACTTAACAGATTTTTGGGAAGGGTGAACAGATTGGGAATGTTTGGTTTGTCTAGATTGTGATCTGAATTCAGATTCTTCCCTAACAGCCTTTTTGATCATTTGTTGGATTTGATTCATATATTTATCGGGGAATGGTTCCACTTGTTCTTTCTCGGGACCTTTCCCTTTTTCTTCTTGTTTCGCGGCTTCCTTTCGGGAAACCTCTCGGTTATCACTTTGTCTAGACATTCTTATCTTTTATTCTTTTTCAATCTTTTTCTTTTTATCTGAAATTTAACATATTTCTTTTCTTAATACGCAATTTTTATTTATCTCACATACATATACATATCATAAAATGATATGCATATTATTTTACAACATGCTTATATATTGTTTAAGCGATATATAAACTCCTATCCTTATTACATTATATGTTACATATATCACATAAACTATCTTAACATATAAACTTCATCTCTTGAAAACATGCCATCATCATCATCTTCTCAACCCTTCATGAATTTCTTTACCACCTTCGTTAGCTTGTTGCATTTGCGAAGAAGTGTCTCTCCTATCTTCTTCTTCTTCTTTCCATCAACATCAATATTCTTCCTTAACTCATCCGTTTCCTGTAGGGCTCGGTCCAAGTGCTCCTCTTGTGATTGCGATATCTCATTCGGGTATCCATACCTTGGAGGTTGGTCGCGGTAACCCATCATCACTATGTCATAATGATTCTTCGGGTTTGGATACGGAGACGTTGTCACATCGGAGAAATAATTGAAGAATGCGTCGGCTGCTTCATTTTGCTTACGGATTTCATTGGCCTGTTCTTCAGTGGATGGAATTTCACCTTGGTATGGTGGAAAACTTGATGACGCCTTTCCCTTGAGTTCATGGAGGAATTGCATATAGGGATCGACAGAACCATAGCTTGGAGTTGAGTGTTGTTCTTCAATTGATGTGGTTACTTCATTTGGATTGTCAGGATATTCCTCCTCGGGGTCGGTTTCCTCTTCTGGTTCCTCTTCGATCATTGCTGGCATATGAATCTTCTCGTATGGCATTGTCACTCTCATCTTGGGTTGTGAGATGGCCCTTCCTTGTTGACTCGGGAATCAGCCGAATCCATAGTTGAAGTACCGGTATGCCATCTTTGTTGATTAGAGTGGCATTGCATCCAGTCGGATGAAGAAGATTTTGGTTCCTCCTTGATTGGTAAGTTGGAGAGGAAAGCGTATGAAGGGCGAGGATTCGGTGGTAACTGTGTTGTACCTCCGAATGGATAATATGGCGGGACTTCAGTCGGTTGGTAGGTAGGGATCTCAGTAGGATGATACGTGGGTATTTCGGATGGTTTATACATGGGTAGGCTTGTTGGATGGTAGCTGGAATGTCTTGGTGCTTGGTATGTTTGATGTGGAGTGTTATCTAGGTGGTAGATTGGACTTGGGTTGGGATTTTGATTATGTTTCTCGTTGGAATTGAAGAATGATTCAAAGTAATCCTTACTCATAATGTCTCTTGGAAACTTGTAGTATTTTCTTGCTTTTCTTGCTTCATTATTAAAATACTCCATTAAATTCTCGTAAGACATCTAGATTTGGTGGTCTAGATTAAGGAGAGGGAAAGAAAGGGTTACCAGCCAATCTTATCCCTATTTAAATAAACAAATAATTATTTCCTATGCTTGGATCGAAGCTTGGGTATTGTTTTATGATACCCAATTCGCTAAGATCCATGGCTCTGATACCAACCTGTCACACCCCCATCTAAGGCCTAGGAGTATGATCAATAGTTGGTACCACATTTGTATATAAATAAGAGTAGCGGGTTATTGCGGAAGTCTTATAAAACATGTGGATTTATATTATAAATATTTACAACAAAAGACGAGACAAAAGTCTCGTTTAGTGTTACTTGTTTATAAGTTTTACAAAAACATCATATTAATATTAAAAAAGTATCCGAGCCATCGGATTCTTGAGCTTCTTCGTTTTCACAAGCTCTAATCTTGATTACCTGCAAAATGTTAGAAAAATATGTCAGCAACGAATGCTGGTGAATATGCTGACTCTAAAAATATTTTCTTTACTTAATCACCCCTCGAGACCACGTAATCCTCGGCCCATCTTGGCTTAGGAATAATCAAGTTAAACAATCATCATAAACTCGAGTCTCTACACTAGGTCACCTCAGCAAAACACCGCAGCGTTTCGACATAACTTAGGTACCATAAATATACACATGATCAGTCTCACTCGGACGTAACTTAGGTCCGGCCCATCGTGGCTGGAGGTCGTGACCAAGCGTGGTGCGATGTGCCCACCGCCTTCCACATATGTAAGGATCCAGACAAACGTATACTACAGCCTGAGGGCTAGGCTTATACTCTTATTTACAATGTTTTTAGAGACATGTAGCCTCATGTAAAGTTTTACACATAACACGTTTGAGTGTTCGAAAACAAGTTTGTAAAAGTGGGGCGTATTATCCTTTTCAATGGGATCGGTTTCCAACACCGTCCGTGAGTCTTTCCTTCGTTATCTCGCACCTATAGTACGAGTATAACATTTGTTAGTCGGATAAACAATCCGGCTTAAGGCCTTTAGTCTTATTTACCTCGATGAACCTTTAGTTCATAATTTCTTTTACTTTAAAACCTTTAGTTTAAAAGTAATGTTTATAAACCTTTAGTTTATTTATAAAAACCTTACGTTTCTTCTTCTTTAAGAAACTTATTCTTTTATTATTTAAGTATACTCATTATACTTTAAAAATTATCTTTTATAACAAAGAATATAACACACATATATAAATATATTTCTTTTCTTTCTTTCTTTTCTTTGTTATATATAGTTCTTTTATTCTCGAGGTTTCGAGTATAATCTCGACTTAGGGTATTAAGCCTTTATGATATTTCATAAATATTTTATTCGGGCATCATGCCTACCTTGGTTGGCTTATAGAACCCTATTTACTTGAGCAGCACTTCGTTGCCGCTTAATAACTCACTCTTTCCACACTTGGCACGCTTCTCGAGGCACCAATACTTCTTGGCACGTACTTCGAGATGATCGTCGGACGTCGGGACAGCACCTTCTTCTTGTTTGGAATGTCGTCGGGAAGTGGTACGAATATCGAGGTATTGGACACGGAAAACGAGGAATCGGGCACACAAAACGAGATGGATCGAGGGCACACTTTTCGAGGTCTAGAGAGAAGTTAGAGAGAGAGTAATGTGTGTGAATTGAGGTGTGATGGGAATGAATCCTGTGGCTGCTATTTATATACTTGATTTTGGTCCCCATCGCGCTACGCGATGGGTCCCTTGGTAAGCCCATCGCATAGCGCGATGTAGGCTTGCTGTGTCAGAGGGTAGACCTGCCACATGGCGACACGTGGCAGGCGCCGCGCCTCTTGGCGAACATGTTGCCACGTGGTGACACGTGGCGGCAGACGGTGCCACCGTGTGCCACGTGGCACACGTGTCACAATGTGTCAGACATCCCATCGCGATACGCGATGTGAGCCTCTTCTGATCCATTCCGTAGCGCGATGGGTCAGGAAAACAAATTTTTACATTTTAGACCCTGAAGTTTGAAATTTGTCAAAATTGGTCCTTTGACTTTGGAAACTTGACATTTTTGGCCCGATATTTACGTGATGTTACATTCGCCATTCATCAACACTTGGAGAATATATTATCATCAAGAATGGTCTGGACCGATAGATCCATTATGTGTATCGGTGATATCGCATTTCCATCGTCATTTATGATCATATTCTGTAACAAAACACATGTATACTCCTAATCTTGTCTACTTTTGTGACATGTATGGGTAGGGGTTGCCTAAGAATACTCCATTTCTCTTTTAGAGCACCGAAAGCTCGCTCCACATCTTTTCTTGCCGACTCTTAAGCCTTCTTGAACTTTCTTTCTGGAGTCTCAACGGAAAACACATACGCTTTCACAAAAGTCAACCAATCAGGACAAGGTAGATCATGTCTGTAAGGTAGTATCCTTGTTTGTATAATCGTTCATTTACATGAAACAGATACCTAGACACGGTTCCATTCCTTTCGAGGAGAAATAGTGGAGCTTTCAGTAGTACTATCACGTCGTTGTTTGGCCCAGGTGGACCATAAAACGCATGCCAACACCATAAATCTTGTGAGCCACCGCTTCAACCATAAATCGTAGGGTATTAGTGATCACTTCTCATATATTGGTAGCGCAACTCGATGGGAAACATTCTCCAAGTGAGATGTGTACAATCAAGGTTACCCACATCCCGGGAAGGTGATATCTTTCTTTGCGTGCTATGTGCAAAAGCGCAACGTCAGCGCTAGCCGGTCTATGCAAGAACTTTACAATGTATAACTAAATCATTGCATTACAAAAGAAAATTATTTTTCATCTTCTTGTCTAACCATTCATGTTCCTCTTCTATATCCTGCACAATGTTTAATAACAAACGTTTTAACATACAATACCTTTGACAGAAAATATCTTCGTTGTATTTCGGGTCGTCGACACAATAATCATTCATGAGTATGTGTTGACCTCGTTCACGGTCACGCCACGCACATCTTTTTTTAGGTGTAGCCGTGTCTTCGTATTCAAGTTGGCCAATCAAATTGTTGAAAAAAAACTAAACTGTTATCGTTCGAAAAAATATGTTCATCATCGTCAATAGGAGGAACAAACATCACGATCCTGTCACCCATAAATTTCATCTTTGTAGAAAATATAAATTGAGAAGATTTATTTGAGAAGGTTGATTATAAAAGGTGAGTAGAGAAAATGAATATGTGAAATTTGTTTGAAAAATACTATAGAAAAGTATGTCTTTAAAGGAGGTATAATTTTTTTTATATAAAAAGCATCAAATTAATAGTCATATTTGACACACCAAGCTCTTTTCTCCTCATTTCAATCCGCTAAATCTCGCGATGTTGGGTACCCAATTTTTGTGTTTTATACGGCGACAGCGTTGCTCATTGATCGGGTATGATTCCTGATCAATCATATAGGTTTTGGGTTGGCTGACATGGCCTGTTTTCTTAAACAGGTTAACCCGAACCCGACACCTTTAAAAAACAAGTCAACCTGATCCGTAAAAAAGTGGGTTGGCCTGTTAACACATTTAACAATTTATAGAAGTTAATATTTTTAATTTAGAGATAAGATGTTTTAAAATTTAAAGTTAAATACTTAGTTTGTTAATTTTTCATATATCAATTAACTTTTAAATGTAAAACTAATTTCTTTTTATACTACTTTTATCTACTTTTTACTTTTAATATCTTCATTCTATTAGTTCTAACTGTATATTCTCTGATTATTTCATTCATTTGTACTTATCTTGAGTTAAATATGAACTTAAGTTTGTTAATTGAGAATGAGAGATAAATACACAAAAATAATTAGATTTATCACAAATTATTAACAAGTTTTATATGAATAAGAATAATTAATTGTATAATTTTTTTACTAAGTCAAAAGATATTACTCATATTTGTATATGAATGTAAAATGGGTCGACCCGAAACACAACCCGAACACGACACGAATTTAAATGAGTCGACACCACCCGACACGAATAAATAAATGGGTTAGGTTAGGGCTGAAGAATCTCAACACACTAACCCGCCAACCCGAAACCCATCAACCAGTCAACCCGCCAACCGACACGATTGACAGCCCTAATTAAAACCATGTTTTGTTAATTTAGTGACGAAATATTCGTTAGAAAGTAAAATCAAGAATAAACATTCACTAAATATAGTAAAATATGAGTGTACATCGATCAAATAACACAAAGTAAGCTAGCGCCACGTGTCACAATTCTAGCTAAGTGCTAACGATGTTTTTCACGCTTTTATTATTTCACCATACGTAATTTGTAATTTCAATCATATCTTTTGTTTTTGTTTATTTATTTATTTATTTTTTTGAAAAGTGAACTTCTTTAATCCATATTGTCTATGGGACTTGAACCCAAGACCTCCCATTCCCAAACTTAGGTGTTTAAAGGTTTTGTCTTCAATCATATCTTTTCTTAATTCTTAAATGTCCAGTACTAACTATTTTTTTTATTCAACCTATACCATACCAAGGTTTCCAGCCTAAGGCTATGTACAGAGGAGGGGCTACAAAATGGGTGTTTTGCGTCATGTGGCGTCCAATTAGTAAATGATGAATTTTTGTTTTTGGGATGTAATGGTGTTGTAGCCCAATACACACACATACACACACACACACACATATATTTATACCACACACAATCCATTATAATAATAATAATAAAATCAAAAGGGAAGAACGACGACAAATACCTCCCCCCCTCCTTTATCGCCCCACAATTCGTCGGAGGGTGTTCTCGCCGGACTTCGCCCTATATCGCCCAAAGACCACGCCCGTTACGGGTGGCCTTATAGTGTACGGTAAAAGAGGAAGCTAGATTTTATTGTATGAAGACTATGGTCCGTCATATCGGTGTGGCCCAAAAGTACCTCAAGTATTACATATTTTTCACTCTTATTTTTCATATTGACGTCCTTGATTATTAAAGGACCCCGTTATAGCTTGGAGTCTCAAGGACCCCACCCACTCTCTCATCCACATAGGCAGGTTCTTCTCCTTCACGAAGTCACGGACTCCACAAACCATATCTTTCTCCATGGAAAATCTTGTCATTCTTAAACACCCATGCCACCAGTGGACACTTCAAGAGCGTTAGAGATGGTATAATTAACACTTGGAAATATTGTTATGGCAGTAAAGACACCGTAGAGCAACGATAAAATTATAAATTAGTTAGATACTGACATATCTAGAATTTAAAACTAAGTAAGCTGGTGGTTATTGTGTACCTTAGCGATAACTTGGGCAATGAACAATAATAGAGTTACAACTGAGAGGCCAATCGTAAGCCGTAACTAAGCTATTTTCTTTATGAGTTTCGCTGAAACTTTTCCCGGTGATAGTAAATATATATGACCTAACCAGTATCATAGTTGTTCTTGTTTTTAGCCGATTTATTTACCTGAAGATTTAGATAATATATATCATCAAAATACTTTAATTTAAAAGTGATTACACGATTTAGAAGTTATATCTAGAACATTACCAAACTACAAGATCTACAATAACTATATAACCAGTATCATCACTCAACGCATACTAAAAGTGTAAAACAACTTCAAAAACTTTGGTTTCACCTTTTTTCTTATTTATCTTTTCATATCCTGGAAGTAAAGTTTCAACCAAAAAGAATGGCCTCCTTTATCTCACAAAGATTTTCTTTGAAAGGTTATAATCTATTATTTAACATCTAGCCTTTTGCAACTCAATGTTTTTTTAATGTATTTAAAAAAAATAAAAAATACTAGAGATGTATCACGTTTATAACTCCCTCACTTCTAGAAAGAACAATATTTTAGAAGAAATGAAAATTATAAACTAGTGTACCAGGAAGATTGAATAATCTGCAAGCAGAATATTAAGATTTTTTTTAAAAAAAAAAGAACCCTTAAAACTAAACCATTCATTTCCACTTTTTAAGTTTTACCTTTTACTTTTATACTTATATCACAAAACACCCTCCCAACACTTTTTATAGAATGGAATCCTCCCATTAATATGGACACTTTCGCATGTTTTGTTTCTCTTTAAATGTACTTCACTATAAGTACTACAGTTTCTTCTATAACTATAACCCAACATTACAATCATATTGTCATTTCTCTTTTAATTTGTAAACTTTAAACTAATTGAAAATGTCAAAGACTTATTGCGCGTTTTTTGTGTTCTAATATTGCTTGGGAGTGAATTTAGGTGTGTTCATGGGAGATGCTTGAAGTGTAAACGAGTCACAAAACACTTGGTGAAAGCAGAAAGAACGAAGCGAAGTGGGAAGATACTCTATGCGGGCGTGATGAGCAAGGTTGCAACTGAAGAAGATTTTATACCTACCGCTCCGGGTCCTAGTCCCGGTGCGGGACATGCAATTCGTAACTAAGATTTTCTTTGGCTTATTCCTTTTCATCTTTAATTTCATAACCATTTTTTTCTAGTCAAGTGAGAGATTAATTTAATAATGTTTTTCTTGATGAAAATATGTATAGTTGCGTGGAATATGTTTAAAAGGACTACATTGTATCTAAGTAACTACAATAATAAATTAATTAAAGAGTGCTTGACATTCAAACAAAGGATATATTCTTACTTTGTTTTATACACGCCTGATCAATCAGATATCACGAATGACGTGTTTGCTAGCAGGTCATAAAAGTTTAAATAGTTAAGTTATGTTATAATATAGTTTATGAAAATACTCTCAATATTATTAAGTTAGATTAGATAATGTAACATAAATATACAATGAGCCGATGAGGCATTTGCTTTCATCTACCATAATTGATACTTTTTCTAATTAAATCCATCATGTCTTTGTAGAATGGTTAACTCACACGCTCATGCGTTCTTTTCTTCTAAATTTACACATTTGTCTATATAAGACCAGGCTCCTCAAACACCTACGGAGGAGCACTACTATATACAGAGCTAAATACCGGTAGGCTACAAACACTTTAATTTCTAGTTTTAGAAAGTAAAATTAATAATTTTCCCTCCTCAGCCTTATGTTCTTCTTGAGACCTTTATTAAGGGGGTGTTTGGGATTCCTTATTTTGTCTGCTTATAACTTTTCATTAAGTTAATAAGTTACAAAAGTGTAACTTGTGGAACTTTTCTTCTTACAATATAAGCAATTCCAAACACCTTATTACTTTTCAAAAGTTTATAAGTTATAAGTTGGTGAAAATAAGCAATCCCAAACA
Organism: Bidens hawaiensis; assembly: GCF_021521415.1. Taxonomy (NCBI): domain Eukaryota; kingdom Viridiplantae; phylum Streptophyta; class Magnoliopsida; order Asterales; family Asteraceae; genus Bidens; species Bidens hawaiensis. Next base: position 148,481 of record NW_027505409.1, on the reverse strand, counting down.
CCCCTGAGTGTGCATACTTTACAAATAACTTAACTTAAATCAGTTAGTGGAAATTTTAGTTAATGACGACAAAGATATGTTAAGGTTACATGATTGATTGTGTAGAATTTGAAGAAATTAGTGGTTTTCTTAAACTGATTATGGAGGATGGAAGCTCATATGACTATAAATTATGATCATAAAAAGTGATGTCCGCTTGAGTAACCGGACACTTGCGATTATGATAGAGGTGCACAAAATACCCGGTTCCGGACCTGACCTGGAACCGGTTCCTTGCTTTACCCAACCCGTGGGTACGACTTGGTATTTGGTTTCTCCCCGGACCTATACCCGGAACCAGACCCGCTGGAACTGGTTCCATCTTTATCCTGTCAAAACCCGACCCAACCAAAAATTGGGGAAAAAAACCGGAAAACCCAGTTAAAACCCGGTCAAATGCCCGACTATACCTGGAACTGGTTCTTGCTAGACCCGGTTTTCAGTTTTGTTGGCCATCAATTATGTTTACTAAAAATACCCGGTTTGTGCACCTCTAGATTACGGGCCAGGCGGTTTATTTTGTTGACTCGATTATTTAAACAGTGCAACCCAAATACAGCCCGTTTAGCCGGATACTTACTAGGCCCGAACTTTCTATACCTTAAATTCCTTCAAACAGCTCTGACGCTCTGTTAGGTTTATGTGGAGGTTCGGCCCATTTGCTTAAGAAAATGGTGTTGCATTTGAAAATCTAAAAAGGTAAAAATAAAAATAAAATAGGTTGAATTTGCATGCATATAACCTTTGAAAACAGGAATTTAACATATTTATCTGATTAAAAAACTATTGATATACTTACATTTTTCATTTCTATAGATGCAGATTATAATGCTATTGTTATACCGTTCTCTTTCATCTTAAGTAACTTTTATGCAAGTTTTGGTTGAATGATTATAGTTGTTTGTAAGTTTTGAGAAAGATATATGAAATTATCTTTTAACGGTAACTAATTTTAATTCTTATACTTAATGAGGCTTTGTTAGTTGAACTAAAAAGAATTATACATAAAAAGGTCAATCTTAAATATCTTTCGACACATTGTCTTATCAATTAATTACGTCCAGTGTGACATACTGGTCATAAGCAGAACAAAATAACTGGTCCATGATAAACAAGACCGAATCAGTAACCACGATCATAAGCGGAACAAAATAACCAGTCCAAGACATTGTCGTACAGGCTCAAAGAGACATGTCTTACTAAAATTGCAAGTTTATCAACAGAGCCACAAAAGGCCAAGTTTCACTTCAACGTACAAGTTGAAGTTCCAACAATAATCAACATTCAACATTTCGGGAACCAGTGTACATCTTTTAATCGACAAAGTGCACGTTAGTATTAACAACATTGCCCGCCTTTAATGCAACAAATCCAAAAACAAATGCAACTCATCTATCTTTACACCATGATCCACCCAAACCCATAAACAAATGTTATTGAGGTTTATTAGCAAGTGCCCGACTCGAGACGCCATGCAGCAGTTTAACAAATCCAAGGAAACTGAGCTTCCCGTCCGTGTGTCTGATCCAGTCATGAAGAACCGCATGAACTGGGACTGATGGGCTGAGGCCAAGTTCCTAGACAAATTAATACAAAAAAACAGCTTTAGTAATCGGTTTTGGGCTCAAATCCAACCACAAACTGAAACTGGTTTTTGCAATTTTTGAAAAACTATTGAGTTTCGGTTTTTTGTTCTTCACATGGGTTCGACTCGGTATCGATTTCCCATTTGGGATTAAAATTTCTGTGCAGAAAAGAAAAATGACCCGAATATTGAATTTGGGCCTAAAACTTTTTGCTAATTAATGAGTAGTTGATTGTTGCACATTTGTGTTTACCTTTTGGGCTACAAGCCGCACATCATTTATTAACTTTAACATTCAAAAATAAAATCATAATACATAAATAATAAATTCAATACCGAAAGTCTGTATTTTCCTTTTTTACGGTTCGGTTTGATTTGTTCAGTTTCTGTAAATGCAGAACCGAAACAGGACTAGAAATTCAGTTTTTGAAAAGACATAAAACAAAACCGTCCATTTTGGGTTGGACTCAGTTATTTTGGTTTTTACAAGTTCAGTTGGTTATAAAAGTCAATTCAGTTTGGTTTTTTTCAGTCTTCGATGCACGCAGAACCGAAATAGAACCAGATAATTGGTTTTAAAAAAAAATAAAATCAAACTGTCAATTCTGGGTTGGTTTGGTTATTTCCGTTCTAGGCAGGTTATTTCGGTTTCACACACGCCCCTAGACGGAGGAGACTTACAGATGCAAGTTCTTCAATCATGATGGCTCGGTTGCCATCTTTTTCGAAGAGTTCATAGGCACAACGAGCATGTTGTTCCCATCTATCGAGAGATTCGAGCTGATAGATATTTATGGCAGCTGCACAAAACTCCTCGAAATCCATCCTTCGGTATTGTAGAGCGCTAAGCTGTGGTCATAGAAACATGCATGATGAATATTGATGATCATGAAGCATGCAAGTAAATAATGGCTTTAGGATAAAAAGATATGATTAATGACTTACCAATGCTAGGAAATCATGGACTCGTGATTCCTTCATGGCATTCGTAGCATGTTTCATCAACGCCTGAGTAGGTTCATGAAATATTAAAAGCCTTTAATATTGTAAATAACATAAAAAACCAGCATGCGATTTATTTTACACGAAAAATTCCAGCAATCTATTATTGGTATATTAAGTCCCTAAACTTGTCAAATAAGTTTGAGCACTTTTTCATGTACTTTTTATAAATTTAGGATATACCAAAATTAGATAGGACTTTTTCATGCAAAAACAATAATATATTGTACTTTTTAACCTTGTACTTGCAAAATTTTTCTATAAAACAAATGTAGTTTCTTAATAAGATAAGTGCATTGGGGGCTCACTGATTTGATATTTTCCATGCTTATAGACCTGTTTTTGCTCGGTTCCAACAGAGAAAACTGCTCCTTTAAATAGTACAACTCGTCTACAGTCAACGTCTTAGATAGCGCCTGCAATTTAAGAGGTAAAATAATTAAAATAAACACGAATTGTTAATTCTCGGCACGCATCAAATGAACAGAAAACACACCCGTAAAGCAGCTTTACGAAGAGCGGAAGACCGCATATAACTCTTCATTAGTCTCAATGTCGAGATATCGAGAGGCACTTTCACTTCATTTCCATTTTTACCTCTAATCCACTGATGACCTGCTCCATACAAGACCATAATCAATTCAAGATTTACCACTTAACCATTGACCTTGTATTTACAGCCAGTGGACCACTGTCCACCGTGCCGTCTTGAGCCAGTGGACCATTGGGCCGTGTTTAAAGCAACCAAAACATAAATGGTTGGAGAATCTTACTGAGGGCTTGAGCAGCCGTCAATCTTTTCCTAGGATCCTTGTTTAATAGACCTTTGACAAAATCTTTGGCCTCGGACGATAGTGTGGGCCAGGGTGCTTCATCAAAACTTGGATTTGCTTTTAAAACAGCCCGAAAAATCCCGGATTCAGATCGAGCCCAAAAAGGGCGGCTGCCACACAAAAGAATATATGCGATAACACCAATACTCCAAACATCCGCCTCGGTACTATATGATCTATGCAGAACCTCAGGTGCCACATAATACGCACTTCCCACAATATCATTAAGCCTTTCATCTAAAAACCATCCATACATAAAAAATTAAAATTCACACACAAAATACATGCATAAACGATATACATAAACACGTATGTATATGTAAAGAGAGAAACCAAGAATAAACAATACCAGGCTTCACGAAGTCTGACAAACCGAAATCTATGGCCTTAAGTGGCGAGTTTTCATCCTTTGATGTAAACAAGAAATTCTGATGCAATTACTAAAAACAGTTACATCAACGATTAAACTTATCCATAACTCGTTATATAAATGTTAAACTAGGTCACCTCTGGTTTCAAGTCACGGTGAACCACACCTTGAAGATGACAAAAAGCGACCACATTTAATATTTGTATCAACACGGCTTTAGCATCATCTTCTGAGTACTTCCCACCTCTAGAGATATAAATTTCAAACCAAATTAATTCAATTAAATCGGTATTCACATATATTCGATCATTTAAGTTACAATCTAATAAAAATCATACCTTGCAAGTATTCTATCTAAGAGCTCGCCTCCTTCACATAACCTAAAACCGTTCGATCAACATAAGTTACCCGAAAATTAGCAAGAAACATAGTTACATAAGACAAAACAAAGAGCTTACTCCATGACAACATAGACTTTTTCATGATCTTCATAAGCATCATAGAACTTGACTAAGTTGTTATGTCCGGTCAACGCGCGCAAAATCTTAACTTCTCTTCTCACATCTTCAATAGCTATAGCTGTTGTCATCTATAAAACACAATTAAAATCAAAATTACTAAAATAATTTAAAATAAAAAATTTATATCCAATTCATCAAATCAAACAACCAAATCCAAAAAGTCAAACCTTTGACTTAGGGATAACTTTGACCGCAACATGTTGACCTTTGAATTCACCTTTCTTAAAGGTAGCTTTACAAGTATACCCAAAATGCCCTCGACCCACTTCTTCACCAATCTCATACTTACTCCCAAAATGCTTCGAAAACCCGAAGCTTTTATCAAGTCCGCCCACTTCCGCCGTGTTTCCCGCCGCTCCGGTCGCCTGCCGCCGTGCCAGCACAGACTTAATGTGTTTCGCCGGCGAAGGCGGCGGAAACGGCCGCCGGAAAAACCTCCGGGGAGTCGAATTTGAACTTGGGGTTGTCGCCGGAGATGATTTTTTTGAGAACCAGTTCCGGCCGGGACTGGGAGTGTAAAAGGGATAAAACGGTGACGTTTCGGGGTTTGTTGATTTGTTGTTACTATTATCATTATTATTGGACGTGGTTTGTTTATTATTATTATTATTATTATTATTATTATTATTATTATTATTATTATTATTATTATATGGGATGTGGGTTTCATGGTGGCCGGATAAATTGGATGTGGGTTTTGAGGTGCAGCCACCCATTATTAATTAATTAATTAATTAATGTTTGAGGATGAAAAGATGGTGTTTAGATTTGGTGAAGAAGCATTGTGTGATGCAATATTTTGAATTTGTATTGAGGCTTTACTAAGCAGGACGGAGATCTGTATATTAATGGCGAAAAATAGAGAGAGAGAGAGAGATTGTGTTGTATTTGATTTTTTTATATTTTTTAAAACGGACAAACGAATACTACAAATTATTAGTTATCATATCGGGATACACTCGTCTTTCGATCTGGAAAAGACACTACCTAAGGTCAACACCCATGAACGTTCGCCTGAAAACACGGCAATACGATGAGAAAAATACCATTTAGTTCAAAGATCCAACCAATAAACACATTATACTCGTCTAGTCTCCCATCATATCATAAGGGTGATTATTATTTTTTATAATGAAATGATAATAAATGAATGAATAAGAAATGTATGTAACGCTACGTTTGTTTTTAATAGAGTTTATTTTGTTTTTAAGGGAATTAAAAACTTTCGAAACTGTGTTTTTTTTTTTGTAATCTTATTAAGTTAAGAAGTTTATATTTTCTATACTTTTTTCAAATGATTTGATCTTCTTTCACTAATTAAGTTGTTACCTTTTTAATAAAGCTAGGTTTGTAACCGACACTAAAAGTTAGAATAATAATTATTCTTAACACATAAAAAGTAGCCACATAGTTTAACTTGTAACATGAAAAACTAACAAATTCAAAAATAATATAGTATATTGATTTTTATTAATCTTAACTATCGTCTTTTGGTCGATGTCAGTCCCAACTAACGAAGTGACTCCTGACGGTCCTAACTTTTAATTGCAGGTCGCCAGAGAAACGTTTTAGCCGAAAAAACTCACATTTTTTTTTTCTGGAATTGGTTCATTATCTGTTAGTTTCTTTATGGTATTGGCACTAAACCAAAAAAATGAATTAGTAAACGACCAGAATATTCATATAACTTATGATACAAAAAATAACATATTTAAAACGACGTTTATTAGGTTGATAAAACACATGCATTACAACGGAAAATAGACGCGAATTGGGTCGGTTTTCAGTTACGTTCGTTACGGTACCGGAACTAAAATAAAAAAAAAAAACAAATATTGGTTGGTAACACCTGGGCGTTACAGTGGTGAGTCAACCCAAATTGGGTTGGTTTCAATTATGTCCGTTACGATATCAAAACTTAACTAAATAAAATAAGAAAATTTTTTTTTATGTTTTTAAGTTTCCAACTGACTATATTATCTGTTTAATAAATAAAAAGATGGGCGGTCGTGGCACTTGACACCTTAAAGTTAAAGAAAAGTATATCACATCCCACATTATGTAAGTGAGAAATCAAAGAGGAAACCAACTAGGTATTTATATCTACTATTATAATAAAATACTAGTTACTTGTGTCACTTGTCACTCCCTTAGTCATTCTTATTTTTTTAGCTTTGTTTCAAAAACATAAATTCAACAAACATTATTTTAGATCTGGTCAACTATTTTACCATATTTTCTAAAAATTCGAATTCTTTGTTTATATGGAAAACTACAATCACGATTTACTAGTTATTTAAAACTTTTCATTATGTTTTTTTTTTTCATAACTAAGATACCATTAGTTGTTTAGTTTTTTCGTTATTCATATTTTTGTTGACTATATTTTACTTAATGTGCAAAGTTTTAATATTTTTATTAAAATCACTTTATTTAATAATTTTAAAATTAAGAAAATTTTAGGTAAATATTAAAACCATTATTATTTTTAGCTGAAACTTTGGAAACCTACAATTCTGGTTTTCTTGCTAAAACTCTAATCATACGAATAATTATTAGTTGTAAACCTTAAAATCAAGTATTAAATTATATCTTTTTTCTTATTAATACATGTGTGAAAACAATCATGGTTTACTATGTGTTTAATATTTCAACAACTTTTCAAATGAAATTATCTAATCACACGGGATATGTATCAAATTATATATATTCATTATTTAACACTTTTAACTAATATAAATGTGAGTGATTTGATTTTTCATTTTTTCCTAAATATAAATCAATATATTATTTTAGATAGATTTTTTAAGGAAGAAATCAAGGGTCGAATATGATCAAGCTATAATAACGGTTTTTTTTATTTAATCTGGTCAACTCATTTACCATGATTGTTTCCTGTAAATCTGAATTCTTTCATTATTTTGAAAACTACAATCATGATTTTTCAATTTTTTAAATAATTATAGAGATAGGGATATATCAATTTAATTAAATATTGCAACTTCTTCTTAAAATAATCACTAATCACACGCGATTAGTATTCAAAGTTTAAAACATTTTTTATCTAATATTTTCAAGTACTACATATAAGAACATCATGTGGTACTTTGCTAACTTATACAGTAATCAATGTTTTGACAACTATGGCAAACAGGTTAGTATGTTTTTTTTCATATTTATGCCAATTGCATTCCTTGTGTAATACTTTTAACTATTTCATATATTCCTTGATTATATGACTTTTAATTGTAATAAATTAAAAACAAAACTTGTCATATTTTAATTAGTATAATACTTTGTATTAAAAGTCCGTTAGTATAATATTATTAAAAGTATCCAATTCAATAAAAAAAATAACCAACATATATCTTTTTACTTGAAATAACCCGTGTTATTACATGGACGGTTATATGTTGCCTTGTCAAGAGTTACAAGCAGACATGTGCTAAAGAATTTGATTATTGATAAACAAGGTAATCTGACCAATACAAGCACAAATGTAGTGTACAAGGAAATGTTCTTATTTGTAAAGTATTTGTGTAATGTTTCTTTTGTAATTCCTGTAATTTCTATGTTAGTTGTAATTGTATTAATAATATATGATAATTTTGTCGTTGATTGTATATTTCTTAATGTTTAAATTTTAAAATGAGAAAATTATAATTTGCTTCCCTATGCTTTATGGGTGGGAGCACTTTACAAACCCGAGTCCGATTTTGCGTGTAGCGTGCCACTAAAGCAGATGGAGGCAAATCATAATTTTTTTAAATTTTTCATCAATTACTCGTGTAATACACGGGCCTTAAACTAGTGTATTTTATACTCCTATATTCGTTGTTAAGAACATAAAAATAAACAAGAAGAAATGAAATATACATGGTTGGCTCAACGATTTTGGAGACGTAAATCAAAATGATATTTTGTGATCATTTCATGACAATTGTGAATTAAAAAAAATAATGCTTATAACTCATCTCAAACTCGTGACCTACAAAAAAAACATACAAATTTACCACCACACCAATATATAATTTTGAGATTGACTCCGCCCATTATAATATATAATGCTTTTTTAATTGGAGGCCTATGTTAGGCATGACCCTAAAGCCCTTGCTTTGTTTTACTAACCCACAGACCTGCCCTAAAAAGAGATATATAAGTTAAAGTTACAGATAAACTACGAATGTTGTATATAAAGAAATATTTAAAGATTTAGAAATTTCCAATATGTAAATATTATTTTTCATATTGTTATATTGTTTAATATGTAATTTATTATACAGTATAATACATATTTATATAAAACGTTTAACATGTGTTCTTGTATTTCACGTTGTGTCATCGTGTCACACCCCCTTTTCGGGCCTAGGAGTGTGAACCATAGTTGGTACCATAATTGTAAATAAATCAGAGTTACGGGTTTAAGCGGAAAACTTTATAAAAACAAATGATCGTTATTAAAATATTTACAATACAAAAGACGAGACGAAAGTCTCGTTTTACTTATTTATATGTTTTACAAAACCAGCATATTTTATATTTACACAAAATTATCCGAGCCATCGGATTCTTGAGCTTCTTCGTCTTGCAAGCTCTATTCGTGATTACCTGCAAAATGTAAATAAAATACGTCAACAACGAATGCTGGTGAATATGCTGAAGCTAAAAATATTTTCTTTACTTAATCACCCCTCGAGACCACGTAAGTCTCGGCCCATCTTGGCTTTGGAATAATCAAGTTAAATCAATCATCATAAACTCGAGTCTCTGCACTAGGTCACCTCAGCGAAACACCGCAGCGTTTACGACATAACTTAGGTACCATAAATATACACATGGCCATTCCCCACTTGGACGTAACTTAGGTCCGGCCCATCATGGCTGGAGGTCGTGACCAAGCGTGGTGCGATGTGCCCACCGTGTTCCACATATGTAAGGATCCAGACAAACTTATACCATAGTCTGAGGGCTGGCTTATACTCTTATTTATAATGTTTTTAGAGACACGTAGCCTCATGTAAAGTTTTACACATAACACGTTTGTTTGTTTGAAAACAAGTTTGTAAAAGTGGGGCGTATTCACCTTGTCTCTTTAGGATCGGCTTCACTCACCGTCCAAGGGTCTTTCCCTTTCTTTTATCTCGAACCTATAGTTACGAGTATAAATGTTTGTTAGTCGGATACACGATCCGGCTTAAGACCTTTAGTCTTATATCTCAATCCTCGATTGAACCTCTAGTTCAATTCTTATTTACTTGAAAACCTCTTGTTTAAAAGTAAATTTATAAACCTTTAGTTTATATTCAAAACCCGACGTGTCTTCTTCTCCAAGAAACGTAATCTTTTCTTTTATTATTTAAGAATACTCTTTATTCATTAAATAATATTTTCATAACAAAGAATATATACATATATACTTACACACATATATATGTTATCATATATTCAATATTCAATCTTTCATTCATTTCTTTGTTATGTTTTCTCTTCTTTTCTTTTATCGAGGTATCGAGTATAACCTCGACTTAAGACTTAAGCCTTTATAATATTAGATTATATTGAATTCGATATTACGCCTAACCTTAAGTGGCGTACCGAAATCCCAGGGACTTGAGCAGCACTCCGATGCCGCTTTACTTCTCGATTGTCAAACGATTACGCCAAACTTTCGTACCCGTCGACACGTTTATCGAGATTCATTGCCATTTCAACAACATCTTCTTGGTATGTGGGTGGAGGGTGGTATGAACTTTCAAGGAAACGATAATACACAACAAGATTCGAGGCACGCTTATCGAGGAATTCGTGTCACGTTTTACGAGGTATTCTAGTGAGAGAGTAGAGAAAGGTGAGAGCTGATTTGGGATGCCTGGAGTGAGATCCCATGGCCGCTATTTATAGGCAATACTTTGGTCCCCATCGCGCTACGCGATAGGTCCCTGGGCAGGCCTATCGCGTACCGCGATATAGACCTGATGACGCAGAGGTGTAGACCTGCCACGTGTTGACACGTGGCAGGCGCCGCTCCACGTGGCGGCAGTGTTGCCACGTGGTGACACGTGGCAGCACATAGTGCCACCGTGTGCCACGTGGCACACGTGTTAAACATTGTCAGACACCCCATCGCGATACGCGATGGGAGTCTCTTCTGACTCATCGCGTAGCGCGATGGGTCAGGAAAACAGATTTTTCATTTTTAACCTTTAAGTTTGGATTTTGGCAATTTTAGTCCCTAGACTTTGGAAAGTTGATACTTTGAACTCGAAATTTTCATGGTGTTACATCCTCCCCACCTTGAAACAAATCTCGTCCTTGAGATTGCTTTACTCAAACAAGTGTGGGTATTTCTTTTTCATTTCTGATTCGAGTTCCCAAGTATATTCAGGCCCTCTACGCGAGCCCCTTTTAACTTTCACAATTTTCAAAGTTCCTCTTTTCAATTTCTTTGTTTTCGAACCTTCAATTTTAATTGGACGTTCTACGAATTTTAAATTTTCGTTTATTTCTACGTCTTTCAATGGCATAGCTAAAGATTCATCGGTTAAACATTTACGCAGATTCGAAACATGGAACACATCATGTATTCCTTGCATTTTCTCGGGCAGTCAAAACCGGTATCCAACAGTGCCGATTCGTTCGAGTACTTCAAAAGGTCCAACGAATCGAGGACTTAACTTTCCTTTCTTACCGAAGCGAACTACGCCTTTCCAAGGCGAGACTTTTAATAACACTTTGTCACCGACTTTGAATTCTAATGGCTTACGACGAACATCGGCGTAGCTCTTTTGACGATCACGTGCCGTCTTAAGTCGTTCTCGAATTTGAATAACCTTGTTGGTGGTTTCTTGGACTATTTCGGGTCCAAATAGTTGGTTGTCTCCGGTTTCAGACCAACACACAGGCGTTCTACACTTTCGACCATATAACGCCTCGAATGGTGCGGCTTGTATACTCGTGTGATAGCTATTGTTATACGAAAATTCCATTAGGGGTAAGTGGTCATCCCAACTTCCACCTAAGTCGATCACACAAGCGCGAAGCATATCTTCCAACGTTTGAATAGTCCTTTCGCTTTGCCCATCAGTTTGCTGATGATAGGTAGTGCTAAGGTTCAACTTCGTACCAAGAACTTGTTGGAAGCTTTTCCAGAAATGACGTAAAACGAGTGTCTCGATCAGATATTATAGACAGCGGTACTCCATGCAAAGCAATAATGTTGTTTACATATATACGTGCTAATCTATCCATAGAGTATGACTCATTGATGGGTATGAAATGTGCGAACTTTGTTAAACGATCCACAATTACCCAAATAGCATTATGTTGTCGATTCGTCTTCGGGAGTTTGGTAATGAAATCCGTAGTGATTAACTCCTACTTCCAAACGGGAAGTTCGGGTTGCTGTAGCAATCCCGAAGGCTTTTGATGTTCATCCTTGACTTTTAAACAAGTCAAACATTTCGCAACATGCGAAGCGGCATCCCTTTTCATTCCATTCCACCAATAGTTTGTCTTAAGATTGTGATACATCTTATCACTTCCGGGATGCATCGTATATTTTGACTTGTGAGCTTCATTCAAGATTTTCTCACGCAAACTTCCAACGATTGGTACCCAAATTCGGTTTCCCATTCTAAGGATACCATCGTCACCCTTGACTAACGAGTCAATGGTGCCGTTACGTTTTTCGTCGGAGATTTGGTTTTCATTGATCGCTTGTGTTTGCGCGGATATGATTTGTTCGAAAGATCAATTTGAAGTTCTAGCCGCAATGCTCGAACTCTTTTTGGCTTTTCGTGCTCCTTATGACTTAAAGCGTCAGCCATAACGTTAGTTTTACCTTTGTGATAAACGATCTCACAGTCGTAGTCATTGAGCGTTTCCATCCATCGCCGTTGGCGCATGTTGAGCTCCTTTTGATCAAAGATGTGTTTCAAGCTCTTATGATCAGTGTACACGGTAAATCTAACTCCATAGAGATAGTGCCTCCATATCTTAAGTGCAAAGATTATGGCGCCTAACTCTAGATCGTGAGTTGTGTAATTCTTTTCGTGTACTTTGAGTTGACGAGAGGCGTAAGCGATTACTTTCTTGCGTTGCATTAGTACGCATCCCAAACCCAAGTGAGACGCGTCACTAAATACCACAAAATCCTTAGTACCTTCTGGCAAAGCCAAAATAGGTGCTTGAGTGAGTTTTTGTTTGAGTATATCGAACGCCTCTTGTTGCTTCGTTCCCCATTTATACTTGATATTCTTACGAGTTAATGAGGTTAAAGGAATGGCGATTCGAGAAAAGTTCTCGATGAACCTACGGTAATAGCCGGCCAAACCTAAGAAACTTTGGATTTCGGTTGGCGATTTCGGGACTTCCCATTTAGAGATAGCTTAAATCTTAGCAGGGTCCACTTGAATACCGTTGATGTTGATAATGTGACCAAGAAATTGCACCTCGTGCAACCAGAACTTGCATTTTGAGAACTTGGCGTACAACTTCTCGGTTCTAAGAATTTCAAGCATGTTTGCAGATGAATTTCATGATCAGCCTTGGACTTAGAGTAAATAAGTATGTTGTCGATGAAGACGATAACAAATTTATCCAAGTATGGCTTACAGATATGGTTCATCATATCCATGAACGCAGCTGGGGCATTAGTGAGTTCAAACGGCATAACCATAAACACATAATGTCCATACCTTGTTCAAAACGCGGTTTTCAGAATATCTTCGATTTGAACATTGAGTTGGTGATAGCCGGAACGAAGATCGATTTTTGAAAAATAGCTAGAACCTTGAAGTTGGTCGAAAAGATCATCGATACGAGGGAGTGGATATCGGTTTTTGATTGTAACTTTGTTCAACGCACGATAATCGATACACATTCGCATAGAACCATCCTTCTTTTTGACGAATAGAATTGGCACTCCCCAAGGCGAAGAACTTGGTCGAATGAAACCTTTCTCCAAAAGCTCATCAAGTTGTTTCTTCAACTCCTTCATCTCAATTGGCGCTAAATGATATGGAGCTTTGGCGATTGGAGCAGTACCAGGAATAAGATCGATCCTAAACTCTACTTCACGATCGGGAGGGATTCCAGGAAGTTCATTAGGAAAGACATCAGAAAAGTCAGAAACGATAGGAACGTCTTTGATTTCTTTTGGCTTTGATTCTTTGGTGACGTAGGCCATGAATGCGAAGAATCCTTGATTCAAACATCTGTTAGCCATAATAATAGAAATTATGCTAACTTGGCCAGTGTCTTTGTCCCCTTCAATTCGAATCGTACGTTTATCGGGGGCTTGAAGTTCAATAGTTTTGCTATTGCAAATAATATGGGCTTGGTTATCGGATAACCAATCCATACCAAGTACAATATCAAAACCAGCCAAACTCATAGGCAACAAGCAAATAGGTAAGATATAACCAGCTAGAAGGATTTTTTTCGTTTTCAAGGGCTTCGGAGATCTTAACGATTTCGCCACTAGCAGTCTCGACGTTTAGAGTTTTATCTAATTTTGTTAATGGTTCGTTTAATAGACTTCAGAAATTATAATCTATAAAACTTAAATTTGCACCTGAATCAAATAAAACTCTAGCATAGGTGTCGTTGACTAGAAACGTACCGGTTACGGTTTCCGGCACATCAGCGGCCCTTTGTGTCAAGTACAAAGACACGAGCGTTTCCCTTTTTGTTTTGGCCACTTCCACCCGCACTACCAGCAGCAGGCTTGTTCTTTGGGCACTCAAAACTCAGATGGCCCATCTCCTTGCAATTAAAGCAAGTCATCTTCTTCTTCCAACAATTAGCAGCATCATGTCCCGTACGATTACAGGACTCACAGACTTTAGGAGACGGGGCGAAATTGCATCGACCCTTGTGATACCTCCTACAAGTCTTGCATGGCGTAGAGTTGTTTCGGTTTATGCCCTTGCTTCTAAAGTTGGAATTTCCACCAGTCTTTCCTTGAGCAGCTGTTGGTGTCACCTTCTTGTCCTCTTCTTTGTTGCGGACCATGCCGCCCATTAAGTAACTAGCCAACTCCATTGCGGAGTCAGCGGTCTGAGGCAAGTGCGACCTCACTATGTCACGGATTTCCCGCGGCAATCCCCAAATATATCGTGTAACTTTGCTAGACTCAGGGTTAACCAGCTGGGGAACAAGGCGACAATACTCAAGGAACTTAGTATTGTATTCGCGGAGGTTTGTCCCTATGACCTTATGGTTAAGGAACTTTGTTTGAATCTGATCAGTCTCATGCATAGGACAAAACTTTGCCATCACCATGGCTTTAAACTCATCCCAACACAGACTATACATTTTGTCTCTTCCCTTGCTCATCAACAGAGCATTCCACCATTCGTGTGCTTCACCCTTAAACATGAGAGCGGAGTATTGAATTTTCTCCTCCTCGGAACACTTGCTTGTGATAACAAGAGTTTCCATATCCTCAAGCCACCTCACGGTTGTGATGGCTCCCTTGTCACCATGGAACTCTTTTGGTCCATAGTACTTAAAATCTTTGAATGTACAACCACTAATCTTGAGTTTCTTGAACTCACGTCTAATTCCGCCATCGGTGTTAGACTCATGAACACTCTCTTCAACTCGAGATGGGTTTGGATGAGATTTTTCGGATTTTTGAGAGGGATGAACAGAAGGATTAACAGTTCGGGTATGTCTAGATTGTCTAGATTGAGATCTAGACGCGGATTCTTCCCTAACCGCATCTTTAATCATCTTTTGGATTCTATTCATGTATTTCTCGGGAATTTCTTCCTCTTGTTCGTTTTCAGGGCCTTTCCCATTATTTCTCATTTCTTTTTCTTTTCAAGCGTTATTATTTTTGTTACTTTGTTCAGACATTTTTTTCTTTCTTTTCAATTTAGTCTGAAATTTCAACAATGTTTATTTATCAAACACACATTTTATTTATTATACATAAATATATATCATAAAGATATATATTTTTCAATACACATACTTATATATATAGGTCTTCACAATATATATAATTGGTCCTATCATTACATTAGAACGCTTCATACGTTCTTTTATTCGTATTTATATTACACATAACAGACACGACTATTTTACACACAGTCTTCATATGGCCACCATTTTCAGTTCTTCAAGAATTTCTTCACAACCTTCGATATCTTGTTGCACTTACGAAGGATTGTTTCTCCAACTTTCTTCTTTTTCTTCTCTTCTTCATCTATCTTTTTCCTCCAGTCATCAGTCTCATGTAGAGCGGGATCCAAATGCTCTTCATAAGATTGTGGAATTACGTCAGGGTATCCATACTGTGGTGGCGGGTCACGGTAACCCAACGTCACCATCTCTAAATGGTTTCTCGGTTCAGGGTACTGGACGTAATTCTCATTGGATGAAAGGTAGAGATAGGTCTTGGCCGCTTGGTTCTGCTCGTGGATCTCATCGGCTTGTTCTTGGATTGACGGAATCCTTCCTTGAAATGGTGGGAAGCTTGACGAAGCTTGATTCCTCAATTTTTCAAGATGCTGGACGTATGGATCCACAGAGCCATAGCTTGCGTTTTGGGAAGTGGGTGATCCTTCCATTGGGCTTGTCATTTCGTTGGAATTTTCAGGATGCTCTTCTTCCGGTTCTTCCTCATATTCTTCTTCAGGATCCTCTTCTTCGGATTCCTCCTCCTCTTCTGATTTCTCTTCTTCCGGTTCATCTTTCTCCATGGGTTGTGTGGTTTCATCGTTTATTGAGATCCTCTGGCAAGTCTCAGTAGGCATCATTACCCTCATCTTGGGTCTACGAGACGGTCCTTCATTATTGTTTGGTTGGGGGTTGTCTTCATTGAAATTGGAGCTTCTGGCATGCCACTCTTGTTGTTCGGAGAGATACTTCATCCACTCGGAGGATGGTTGAGAGTTTGGTAGGTATCCGACTGGATAGCATTGCGGTATCTCCGAGGGTTGATAAGTGGGAATCTCCGATGGTTGGTATGTCGGTACTTCTGAAGGTTGATACATCGGTAGGGTTGGTGGATGGTAGCTTGAGTGTCTTGGTGGTTCAATTCCTTGGTTTGGTGGACTATCGAGAGCATCTATTGGGTAGTGTCGACTTCCGAGGTAGTACACTGGTTTAGACAAGTCGTGTTCCACATCTTGGTTGAAGTATGCTTCATAGTATCCGTCGCTCATGTTGTCTTCGGGGTAGGGTTCGGCAATTCCGGCCTCCTTTGCCTTGCGTACAAATTTTTTGATATGAGCTTTGAACGACATCTAATATTAGGGGTGGTTTAGAATGTAGAGTGGGAAAGAAAGGTTACCAGTCTATCTTATCCCTAAAACACATAAGCAATTATTTCCTAAATTGGATCGAAGCTTGGGTATTGTTTTATGATACCCAATTCGCTAAGATCGATGGCTCTGATACCAACCTGTCACACCCCATTTTCGGGCCTAGGAGTGTGAACCATAGTTGGTACCATAATTGTAAATAAATCAGAGTTACGGGTTTAAGCGGAAGACTTTATAAAAACAAATGATCGTTATTAAAATATTTACAATACAAAAGACGAGACGAAAGTCTCGTTTTACTTGTTTATATGTTTTACAAAACCATCATATTTTATATTTACACAAAATTATCCGAGCCATCGGATTCTTGAGCTTCTTCGTCTTGCAAGCTCTATTCGTAATTACCTGCAAAAAGTAAATAAAATACATCAGCAACGAATGCTGGTGAATATGCTGAAGCTAAAAATATTTTCTTTACTTAATCACCCCTCGAGACCACGTAAGTCTTGGCCCATCTTGGCTTAGGAATAATCAAGTTAAATCAATCATCATAAACTCGAGTCTCTGCACTAGGTCACCTCAGCGAAACACCGCAACGTTTATGACATAACTTAGGTACCATAAATATACACATGGCCATTCCCCACTCGGACGTAACTTAGGTCCGGCTCATCGTGGCTGGAGGTGATGACCAAGCGTGGTGCGATGTGCCCACCGCGTTCCACATATGTAAGGATCCAGACAAACTTATACCATAGCCTGAGGGCTGGCTTATACTCTTATTTATAATATTTTTAGAGACATGTAGCCTCATGTAAAGTTTTACACATAACACGTTTGTTTGTTTGAAAACAAGTTTGTAAAAGTCGGGCGTATTCACCTTGTCTCTGTAGGATCGACTTCACTCACCTTCCAAGGGTCTTTCCCTTTCTTTTATCTCGAACCTATAGTTACGAGTATAAATGTTTGTTAGTCGGATACACGATCCGGCTTAAGACCTTTAGTCTTATATCTCAATCCTCGATTGAACCTCTAGTTCAATTCTTATTTACTTGAAAACCTCTTGTTTAAAAGTAAATTTATAAACCTTTAGTTTATATTCAAAACCCGACATGTCTTCTTCTCCAAGAAACGTAATCTTTTCTTTTATTATTTAAGAATACTCTTTATTCATTAAATAATATTTTCATAACAAAGAATATATACATATATACTTACACACATATATATGTTATCATATATTCAATATTCAATCTTTCATTCATTTCTTTGTTATGTTTTCTCTTCTTTTCTTTTATCGAGGTATCGAGTATAACCTAGACTTAAGACTTAAGCCTTTATAATATTAGATTATATTGAATTCGATATTACGCCTAACCTTAAGTGGCGTACCGAAATTCCAGGGACTTGAGCAGCACTCCGATGCCGCTTTACTTCTCGATTGTCAAACGATTACGCCAAACTTTCGTAACCTGTCGACACGTTTATCGAGATTCATTGCCATTTCAACAACATCTTCTTGGTATGTGAGTGGAGGGTGGTATGAACTTTCAAGGAAACGATAATAGACAACAAGATTCGAGGCACGTTTATCGAGGAATTTGTGGCACGTTTTACGAGGTATTCTAGTGAGAGAGTAGAGAAAGGTGAGAGCTGATTTGGGATGCCTGGAGTGAGATCCCATGGCCGCTATTTATAGGCAATATTTTGGTCCCCATCGCGCTACGCGATAGGTCCCTGGGCAGGCCTATCGCGTACCGCGATATAGACCTGATGACGCAGAGGTGTAGACCTGCCACGTGGCGGCAGTGTTGCCACGTGGTGACACGTGGCAGCACATAGTGCCACCGTGTGCCACGTGGCACAAGTGTTAAACATTGTCAGACACCCCATCGCGATACGCGATGGGAGTCTCTTCTGACTCGTCGCGTAGCGCGATGGGTCAAGAAAACAGATTTTTCATTTTTAACTTTTAAGTTTAGATTTTGGCAATTTTAGTCCCTAAACTTTGGAAAGTTGATACTTTGAACTCGAAATTTTCATGGTCTTACATCCTCCACACCTTGAAACAAATCTCGTCCTCGAGATTGTTATACTCAAACAAGTGTGGGTATTTCTTTTTCATTTCCGATTCGAGTTCCGATGTATATTCGGGCCCTCTACGCGAGCCCCATTTAACTTTCACAATTTTCAAAGTTCTTCTTTTCAATTTCTTTGTTTTCGAATCTTCAATTTTAATTGGACGTTCTACGAATTTTAAATTTTCGTTTATTTCTACGTCTTTCAATGGCATAGCTAAAGATTCATCGCTCAAACATTTACGCAGATTCGTAACATAGAAATTCGTATTCTAAAAGGCATCTCTACATGATATTTATCTTGCTAAACAACCAAGTTGATAACCTGCAAATGCGTATAAAATATATTTTTGTCAACAACCCTTGTTGAGTAAGTAGATCACCAGTTTTGACACAAACAAAAATGGTAATAATATATAATGATATAAGTGAATAAAAATAGGCAAAACTGTTATCTGTGAGTATAAACATTTAAACCATAACACATACATAAACAATTAACCATAAAGAAAGGGCTAAACCGTTTCCATGCGAATGGGCATTGGTTACCAAAAATGAGGTGTCGGTGAAACCATTGCCAATGCGATCGGGCTCCGGCCACTACGACGGTCGTATGATCATACTATAATGAGATTATATTGGACCTCTCGGAATGCGGTTCAAGTAAGCAAGTAAGCAAATAACAAGTAATAAACAGTCATTCAATTGATACACAACATAAAGATCACAGTTTGCGTTTGAGAAATAATAAAGTAAATAGCTTGATAAATGGTACGCAAGTGTCCCCAAAACATTTGAAAACATGTAAAATAGGGGAATGATTACTCACCTCAATAGACGAGCAAGGAGATTGACAAAATAATAAGAATGATGGCGGCGATTCACACGTTGACGATGCGGCCTAATAAATAAATAGAATGCGAAAACAAAAATACATAGTCGACGGATATGATAGGATTCGAGTGTTGATGGTTAGTCTTATTTTTTTATGTTACATATTATTTAAATGTATTTAGTTTATAGATCTTTTAGTTTTATCCAATATCATATTTTATAAAATATAGCACTTGATAAAATATAAAAAAGTTATACAATACATAAAATAACTTAGTTAGTTAATTTATAATATATTTTTATTATTAAATAAGATTTCTTATTACATTAACGTTGTAAATAATATATGATAATAATATTACATAAAATATAAATCTTTTTATAAAACACTATATGTTAACTAGCGTGATTCTCCTAATATATAAATATATTAATCAAAACATTTTTATAAATCAAACCTTTAATCATTTTTTAGAAATCTCATATATACATATATGTATAAAAACAAACACATAAATATAGTTTTTAACTAAGGTTCGAGAAAACGATTAGTCTACGTGTCGGTTACGTAAAATTAATATTTGATTATTATTAATATTGATTGTAATAACAAAAATAATCCCAAAATTATAATAAATAATAATAACAACAAAAACGGGGTCAGGGAGGGTTCGAACCCGCGACCCTGACCAATTCCTAGACCCAAACAAAGGTACATCAGCCATACGAGCTAGCTGTTCAACTGTTTATATGTTAAAAATGATTTATTATAACTATCTCCAGTTCAACCCTAATTTTACATAAACCCTAGCAATCACGATTTGTTATTCCGTTATCAGTTTGAGTGATTAATGTTAGGGTTAACATCAAGCATTGAAAAACGATCAAGAATCATATATATAATACCAGAAACATTGCAGATTCGATAGCGAACAAGTCGCGCAACAGCCGGCATATCGAGGTGAAGAAGACACAGGCAAACGAGGCTGAAAACTTAATTGAGTTGAGGGTTATGGACAGCGATGGTTAAGGGATGGTATCTGGAAGTTTAATTGCATTAATACAAACGATTATACGTATATTGATTTAGGGTTTAGGGCGGTTTAGGTAAAATAAGGAATTCGTATAATATTTGATTGTTATTCCCAAATTAATATGTCGGTAGGGTTGTTAAAGGCATGTAGTATCATAAACATGGATCCATTCCTTGATTAGAACGAGAATTAAGCTCCAAGAAACTTAAACGGGTCTCGGGTTGGGCAAAAACGGGTAAATATAGGTTTGGGTAAAAGGGTGAAAGGATTATAAGATAATTTGGATCAGGTTTGCTTTTTGGTCCCTCAAGCTTGGATGTGGATTCAGAATGGGTTAAAACTTATGTTTAGGGTTATATTTGTTATAAATTGAAAGTTATAAATATGTATTAAATAAATAATTAAAATACTATTATAACAATTAATTTAACTCGATAAATGCGGTGTTTTATTTGATAAAATAACCCGAACATAAAAGTGGGCCGGGTATCGATTAAAATAATATATGGAAAAATCTGGGTTGTTACAGTCTCCCCCACTTTAGGGAATTTCGTCCCGAAATTAAATGATATTATAGCAGAACCATTATTACTTGAGAAAGAAAAGAAAAAAATAAAAAATTTAAAAATTTATAATGACAAAGAATTTCGAATAGTCAAAACAACGCTCCAAATGAAATCCGATAAAGACACTTATATATAGGATGTACCAGCGGCGTATCCACCATGTTCTTATCATCTCTACATTTGTACCGTTATCTTAACTACTTTCGATTCTATATTATAACACACAATTGTACGCATTATGATTTCCATGCGAGGACTTCGATAATTATGTAGGCCTCCCTAATTACTTAGATCGTCGGATGGTCCACATAACTCGTCCCATCGTGTGGTTTACAAAATATTTGAAAGGCATGATTTTGTGAGAAAAGTTATTAGTTTATTATAAATATGAGAAAAGTGTTAACATATTATAAGACATTGGGAGTTGATTTATTATAAGTGTAAAATCAGAGGATTTTATAAAATATTTCTAATAACGCAATTTAGGTGACCTTTCAAGTTTGATTAATGAAATTAGTGAAAATTTTTAAGTAACTTAAAAGTTAAGAAAACGGAAACATTGAAGTTCGGATATATGATGTGTCGACAAGATCGATTGTGAAGGAAGAGAGTGGGGATACGAGCTAACTAACAAATTTACGTGAACTTACCAAAAATTCTATGATTGTAAGGATAACATCAAAAAATGTTTATGAAGGAATTAATTGATAATTGTAGACGAATAATAACCTGTGAATTATTTTTTTTTAAATATTGCAACATTCGAGGTAGAATTCATAAGACCATGAGTACAAATTTGAACAAGATTAAACGAAGACTTTGAGGGATTTAGTTTACTTAAATGAGAAACTCATGAAATTTAAAGAGAACTTTATACAACATTGAAATATTGCAATTGTGTATTTAAGATGAGGTAAATTATAATATTAAACTACTGGTAGTCGTAATTGAGAATGCAAAAATATTAATATAAATATTTATGCATACAAACAAACTGCAAATAGATGAAATTGGGAATCGGATATTCACGAATGACCGAGATAGTCCAATTCCAATTAAATCTTTAAAATTAGATATAGTATAAAGTGGGTCATTGAAATATCCCCAAATTACAAGGGATTTTCTTATCTCCATAACATCGTTAAAGTTAAAATAAAAAGTTGCAATATTCATAGTTTATCATGAAATATTAAATAAATAATGAATATTAAAGTAATAATGAAAAATAGAGACGAGTTGAGAAATAATATATTTAAATAGAAGAAACGCGGAGCTGGAAATGCATGAACCACCATGACTATTCCAACAACAACTGAAGAAATCATCGAAACATTTAAATTCCCAAGATGTATTAAAAATTGAAGTAAGGAGCTGAAATATCTACGAACCAACGTGCGATTCCAACTAAATAACGAAATCTAACAAGAATGAAAATTGATTGTTGAGGTACCCACGAACCACCGAAGGTTTTCGACAACAATCACGCAAATGTCATTAGATAATAGTGAAAATTAATAATAAAATTCCAATTAAATCACCATGGGAATTCAATGAAATTCATTTTTTTATATTGAAAATTAACTTAAAGAATGGAAAATAAAATTCTATAGCAGAAATAATTTTGTTTAAATAATGACAAGTTCAATTAATAATAGAACTATAACAATTCAATTTCAACAATAAAAAAAATTTATAAGATGAAAGGTAAATTGTAATGCATGAGATCAATAAATACACGACGTAAAAAAGTTAAAAATCAAAGTTGTGAGAAGAAATTGACACGTTGTCAATAGTTTAATAAGCAAACAAGGTAAATGAGAAAAGAAAAATTGAATAATATGGTCAACTAATAACTGACTGTCGAAATTGTGTCTTTTACAATTGAATAATAATAATAATAAATAAAATTGTTTCGATTTATAAGGATCTAAATATTTTGATCAGTTGACGAAATGTTAATGAATCAAATCCTATAATTTTTTATTAAGTAAAACCAAATGTATAGATAAGTACGGTAACCAACGATATTGATCTTTGGAAATATAAGAAAAATTTTATTGTATGCGAAAAATATACTTAAAATGATGGATTTTTTCCAAGTTGGGTTTGTTCCAAAATAACTAATTTAGACAAATAATCGTTTAAGGTATAATTGAATACAAAATACGTTTAGAAGAAAATGATTTAGACGATAAAAATCTTCTTTGTGAAAACATAACTACGATTGGTTTAATTCAAAACACATCTGTTAGTTGAGCTTATGAAAACTTAAATAATTGAGATCGAATGATTTGGGGCACCTCAAATAGGTTTATGAAAATGAGGTTTGACTAAAGTAAGCTTGATGAAATTAAGTCTTGCGGGTCTAGAATCGAACAAGCGAAAACAACCTTGTTACATGAATAAAGCCTGAAAGGCATAGAGTTGATAGGTTTAAGCTAAATGAGCATGGGTAGTACGGTGCCGGTATAATTTGAACTCGGCGTGAATTAGTAAAGAACAATGCGTTGTTATGAGGGTGAGTAAGGGTAAATGAATATAAATTTCTCTTAAAGAAATTAGTGAAGAAGATTAAATTGATTGCATTAGCGTTTTAAGTTATAATTTATACCTTAAAGATTGTAGGATCTATCTCTTTGACAGTACTTGTGGTCATGAGACGGTTACATAAAATAAATGATTGTTGTTGAGAAAAATATTCTATGATTAATAAAGATGTGATTTAATGAGAAGGTTGGATAGTTGTGTAGATTTCATATGAGTTATTGTGTAAAGCGAAACTTAGATATGTTATGCTGATGTTTATTTATTACTTAAGGATAAGTTAGAATCGATAATCGATGAGTTGATTTGATGAGAGAAAAGTTTTATCAGAGTTTAATATTTTTTTAACAAATTAGAATTTGTGGTTGAATGCTTGAAATATGTTTAATGGTTTATGTATATGATATCATGAGTATTAAATTGTGTTATATTATTTAAATCACTTGAGGTATTGATATTATAATAACGTGATAAGATGAATAGATGAAAACCAATTTCAATAATAGAGTGTAAATTGTTTTGGTTGGCTCGTGATAACCGAGCCTTGATGAATGAATGATTTGTATCCGATAAGGAGAATAAAAATGTTTTGAGTGTATGAGTAGATCGAATCAATAAATCTTGATTCAAAAATGATTTAGTAAATAAGGAATTGAATAGTTTAATAATAGAATAATAGAATAATTGAATAGTTAAATCAAATCATAAATTGGTTCGTATAAAATCAAACAAATAAAACAATTAACGAATGTTCTTCGAGGCTGTCGGGTTTCCCATGAGCTTTCCATGGCATTTTGTTTCCCCAACTTATTAGCATACCAAAACCAAAACAAATGTGTTAGTCGGCCTCCCATGAGCATTACATAGCAATTTGAATGGCCCAACTTAATTAACGAATCAACAAATCAATTGAGTTTGTCGGCCCATGAGCGTTACATGGCGATTTGACTGACCAAACTAAATAACGAATAAACGAACTCAAGCATAAGTAGTTGAAACATCTCGTGTATCACCACGGATGATAATGTTCCAACAAAATATCGCAAATATAACAAATTGTGCAAATGTACAGTTGGCATGTCCATGGCGTCCCATGGGTTTTACACCCGACTAGACATTTTAAAAACAATAAAACACGATATAGGGTGTAACCGTTTGGCCGATTACGTTAAACTCTTAAAGTGTCGGTCGCATGACAATTTCCACTATGACGGAAAATCTTGTCACACTCCCTAGTTTTAAGTGAAAACGAGCAAAAACAAAGCTAGGAAATTTGCAAGGAAATTTCTGACAATAAAATGCAATCTAACAAAATTTAATATAAATATTTTAAGATTGAGGCATAGCCTCGAAGTTATAAATTTTGAGAATGAGACATAGTCTCGGAGTAATAAAATATTTTGAAAGTGAAGCATAGCTTCGGAGTTTTGTGTGTGTGTGCATAACAATTAAAATAAACAATTAATTAAACAGTGAAATAAGTACCTAATCTAGCAAGTCAAATTCGTAAGCTGTAAACAATCAAATATAACACATCAAGTAAACAAATAAGCACGTATGGGGCTCTTAAGCATGTTACTAAGGCACCACTAACGACCTATCTTAAACCTTCGGCTCTGATACCAATCTATCACACCCCAACCTACGGCGGAAATGCCGGGGCGTCAACTGATTGTCACAGCTCACACGGTTACTATCAAGCAATAATATAAGTTTCAATATTTATTAAATTTATTTAAATAAAACAATTATAGTTAGGTACAACAAGTATAAAACAATTACAACACTGATCAATTAAATTTGCATTCTAAAAGGCATCTCTACATGATCTTTATCTTGCTAAACAACCAAGCTGATAACCTGCAAATACGTATAAAATATATTTTTGTCAACAACACATGTTGAGTAAGTAGATCACCAGTTTTGACACAAACAAAAATGGTAATAATATATAATGATATAAGTGAATAAAAATAGGCAAAACTGTTAACTATGAGTATAAACAATTAAACCTAACACATACATAAACAATCAACCATAAAGAAAGGGCTAAACTGTTTCCATGCGAATGGGCATTGGTTACCAAAAATGAGGTGTCGGTGAAACCATTGCCAATGCGATTGTCACACCCCGACCAAAGGCGGCGGAACATGCTGGGGTGCAACGATTGCTCATAAGCGCATGACACTATTTAAAGCGACAATATTTAACAAACTCATTTCATTTCACATCAGCGAAAATGTCACATAACCAAATATTCATAACTCAAATACAACAAAATATAACAAAATATAGCAAATCAAATATTGTTCAGTTTTGCTAATATCCTAACGGTATTTGTGACGTTTTCTTCACCGAACTCCATAATCAACCTAGATGCAAACCTGTAACATTTCATAAAATAAAGTTTATCAACACAAAGGTTGCTGAGCAATTCATAAGTTTGAACAATAGATATATAGTATGAAAAGCCACAAAACTAGTATACAAAACCATAAATAATAGCTATAAACTTGGATAAATAGTTATCGCTAACAAGTTAGCGACACCCAACTATAAGGGGTTGCAAATAGTTTAGGATTTTATAGTTATCGTTAATTGCATTACGTTAAACGACACCTTGCCATGAGGGGTTGCCAAATGGTATAGGATTTATAGTTCCACCATCCAAAAGCGATAAACACATAGTCAAATAAGCATAGAACACCAAATCGAGCAATTATTCAAGTAAGGTATACAACAACGTTTGTGGTTTAAGACCCAAGTATAAAACATTTAGTTTAGATAAGTTGAAATGTCACCCCCAAAATAAAAGATAGAAAACGGGGTATGAAGTTACTCACATTCAAGTAATAAACTTGAAAGATTGATTATTTGGAGATTTGCCGGAGCGACGAGTTTAACGTATGAAGCCTAAATAAAAGAAAGTCTTGGATTTAGAAAGGTTGTCTTGAAGATCTTTAAATAAAATAATTGTTGCAAAAACTAATCAATTAAAGTTCAAGGTTTAAAATGTAACTATTTAAGAATTTATAATAATAACCCTTTTAAAAAATGTAAGTTTGCTCAAAACCAGGTTAAAGTATCTAACCTTAATATTTACTTAACCAATGTTAAGTAATAAGGTGGGGAAAATGCTAAAATGCAAGTTCCATTAGGCTAAAGATACTAAAACGGGTTTTTAACGAGTGTTCGGGTTGTCGGTTCGGGTCTTGACAAATGGTCAAACCCAAAGTCAACTTTCCAAAATATTAATTGTTATGAGATAACTCATTAAAACATACTAACACTTAACCAAGTATGTCGATTTATTGTTTAGAACTAACAACGCACGTTAAGCGAGTGTTCGGTTTTGTCGGTCCAAGCTATGTTATGAGATCAAGTTGGATCCAACTATTCCAAGTACTTAAGAAAATAATTAAAATCAGTTTGTAAACTATTTTTTAAAGAAATATACAAGTCTTGATAACTAAAAACACACTTGTGTGTCTTAAGCGAGTAAAAGTCGGTATAGTTCGGTCTCCATCTCACAAATAGTTCATAGATGGTTTCTACATGCCCAAATATCATATAACTTGTATATTGGTTTATAAATGAAGAAAACTTAATTTTTACAACAAAAAAAGTTAACTACAAGTCTTTTAAGCAAAAGTTTCGGTTTAGTTCGGTTTCCATCTCCCAACGAGTTCATAGATGGATTCCATATGCTTAATATCAAAGAACTTGTAAAAATGATTTTTGAAACTCAAATATAGCAATAAACATGTTTAAACAACTATTTTAACAAAACTAGTAAACAAAAGTTCGGTTTTCGGTTTGGACTAGTTTCGGTTAAACCGAGGTTAGTCTTATACAAACCCACACCATGGAACTTGTAAATAAGATGAACAAACTAAAGGGTTAGAAGTTAGTCATGAGTGATATGTATAATAAGTTATGTGTGTGTAAATATATATCAAGAACACGAAGTCCTCCATGAAGCCTTGCCTTATGACATTCGAAACTTAACCAACCAAAGTCAGTGAAGTAACAAATAAAGGAAACAAGGGGTGTGTATTATATATATGTTGTACCACCATATTCAAGAGTTAGTAATGTTAGATGAACAAGTTAGAATGAAAGACTATAGTTAGTTTGACTTGAGAAGTCAAAACTTCAAGAATACATAAGAAATAACAACCTTGAATCTATGGAGTTTGAGAGAGTTTTTGGAGATGTAACAAGAGTAAAATGAAGAAGATGGGTGTGTATATATAGGGAAGGAGTGAAGGGTTGGGTATAAAGATAATTTTATGGTTTGCATAAAAATGGGTATGTTTAAATGGTCAAACAATGCATAATAAAAAAATATATATTTTATATATTTTATATATTTTAAATGACAAGATCCAATATTTTATATATTTGAAATGTACGGGTTACAAACGGGTCGGGTTTACATAACGAAAGTGACCCGAAATTGACGAATGTCACAGCGATCGCGCTCCGGCCACTACGACGGTCGTATGATCATACTATAATGAGATTATGTTGGACTTCTAGGAATGCGGTTCAAGTAAGCAAGTAAGCAAATAACAAGTAATAAACAGTCATTCAATTGATACACAACACAAAGATCGCAGTTTGCGTTTGAGAAATAATAAAGTAAATAGCTTGATAAATGGTACGCAAGTGTCCCCAAAACATTTGAAAACATGTAAAATAGGGGAATAATAACTCACCTCAATAGACGAGCAAAGGGATTGACAAAATAATAAGAAGGATGGCGGCGATTCACACGTTGACGATGCGGCCTAATAAATAAATAGAATGTGAAAATAAATATACGTAGTCGACGGATATGATAGGATTCGAGAGTTGATGGTTAGTGTTATTTTATTAAGTTACATATTATTTAAACGTATTTAGTTTATAGATCTTTTAGTTTTATCCAATATCATATTTTATAAAATATAACACTTGATAAAATATAAAAAAGTTATACAATACATAAAATAACTTAGTTAATTTATAATATATTTTAATTATTAAATAAGATTTCTTATTACATTAACGTTGTAAATAATAGATGATAATAATATTATATAAAATATAAATCTTTTTATAAAACACTGTATGTTAACTAGCGTGATTCTCCTAATATATAAATATATTAATCGAAACCTTTTTATAAATCAAACCTTTAATCATTTTTTTAGAAATCTCATATATACATATATGTATATATACAAACACATAAATATAGTTTTTAACCAAGATTCGGGAAAACGATTAGTCTACGTGTCGGTTACGTAAAAATAACATTCGATTATTATTAATATTGATTATAATAACAAAAATAATCCCAAAATTATAATAAATAATAATAACAACTAAAACTGGGTCAGGGAGGGTTCGAACCCGCAACCCTAACCAGTTCGCAGACCCAAACAAAGGTACATCAGCCATGCGAGCTAGCTGTTCAACTGGTTATATGTTAAAAATGATTTATTATAACTATCTCCAGTTCAACCCTAATTTCACATAAACCCTAGCAATCACGATTTGTTATTCCGTTATCAGTATGATTGATTAATGTTAGGGTTAACATCAAGCATTCAAAAACGATCAAGAATCATATATATAATACTAGAAACATTTCAGATTCGATAGCGAACAAGTCGCGCAACAGCCGGCACATCGAGGTGACGAAGACACAGGCAAACGAGGCTGAAAACTTAATTGAGTTGAAGGTTATGGACGGCGATGGTTAAGGGATGGTATCTGGAAGTTTAATTGCATTAATACAAACGATTATACGTATATTGACTTAGGGTTTAGGGCGGTTTAGGTAAAATAAGGGATTCGTATAATATTTGATTGTTATTCCCAAATTAATATGTCGGTAGGGTTGTTAAAGGCATGTAGTATCATAAACATGGATCCATTCCTTGATTAGAACGAGAATTAAGCTCTAAGAAACTTAAACGGGTCTCGGGTTGGGCAATAACGGGTCAAATATAGGTTTGGGTAAAAGGGTGAAAGGATTATAAGATAATTTGGATCATGTTTGCTTTTTGGTCCCTCAATCTTGGATGTGGATTCAGAATGGGTTAAAACTTATGTTTAGGGTTATATTTGTTATAAATTGAAAGTTATAAATATGTTTTAAATAAATCATTAAATTACTATTATAACAATTAATTTAACTCGATAAATGCGGTGTTTTATTTGATAAAATAACCTGAACATAAAAGTGGGTCGGGTATCGATTAAAATAATATATGGAAAAATCTGGGTTGTTACAGCCTAATCATCAAAATTGATCTCACCCAATCTTTTGCTAACAAAAATCGCATTCCACCGACGTTTTAGATGTATAATACATTAACTATTGAGAACTAATTTTCCAAAATACGAGTCGCGGCCTAATTCGTCCATAATACACTATAAATACATTAGTATAATACAATTAAACTTTACCACACCATCTCTAGAATACCACGACACAAACCCCTAACCTAATTTCAACATACTAATTTGTTAATAGCAGTTTTGATACCAAGCTCAAGCCGTGAACGCTAAGGTGTCGTTAACCCTTAATCCATCATCATATTCGGTAATTAATCTATGTATTCAGTTCGTTTTTCTGTGATTAAAAATAACCCCAATTCAATTTTAATCAACACTAATCAATTAAGCCGAATTGATAATCTAGGGTTCATAATGGAAAGAATGGGAGTTAGATAGAGTATTTAAATAAATGGTTACATGTTATAAACGTGTTAGACACCTTTCCCAGTGGCAGGTGCATGATTGTTAAACACTTGAATCGACCTGAGGGTGCGGGTTCGAGTCCTCTAATCCCGGTTTTGTTTTTTATTTTATTTTATTGTAACATTATGAAAATTTCGAGTTAAAAATGTCAAGATTCCAAAGTCAAGGGACAAAAAATGCCAAAAATCTAAACCTTAGGGTTAAAAATGAGAATTCTGGTTTTCCTGACACATCGCGATACGTGATGGATCAGAAGGAAAACCATCGCGTATAGCGATGGGTTGTCTGATAACGAGACGTGTTGCATGCCACGTGGCCACACGTGGCACATCATTCGCCATGTGGCCACACGTGGCACACCGTTCGCCATGTGTCAACACGTGGCACAACATCTGCCACGTGGCAACACGTGGCATGCCTAGTTGGTGATTGGCCAAGCCTACGTCGCGATACGCGATGGGCTGAGCCAAAGGGCCATAGCGTATCGCGACGGTCCCCTGGTTTTGCCTATAAATAGTGAGCTATGGGTTCATGTTTCTCACACCTCAAATTTCACACATATACATCTCTCTAATCTCTTTCTAAAGCATCATAAAGTATACCCTCGATCACCTCGTAAAACGTGCCCATAATCCTCGATTTTCGTACCCGTTTCCTCGAAAACGTGCCACATTCCATCAACGATCCAACAAAGAAGGTGTTCCCATCCCCGACGTCATGACGACTAGCCTCGTAAAGCGTGCCGACGAGTGGTGAAGTATCGGTGTACATCGTTTTGCGTGCCAAGGAAATAGTGTCGAAATAAGGGATCGACCAAGAAGAAAAAAAAGGCGAAGTAGCGTTGAAGTGCTGCTTGAGTGTGTAGGGTTTTATAAGCCGGCAAAGGTAGGCATAATGCCCGAATAAAATAATAATAAAATAAAGGCTTAAACCTTAAGTCGAGGTTATAATCGATACACCGATAAATAAAAAGTAAATATAACAAAGAAAAGAAGAGATAGAATTATGAATATATATATATATATCAATGTGATTATATTATATGATTCTTTGTTATTGAATATTATTTAAGTAATAATAATTATTCTTAAATAATAAAGCAAAGAAAAGTATATGTTTCTTAAATAAGAAGAAACGTAGGGTTTAAATAAAATAAAATTAACTATAGGTTATCTTATAAAAGAAAGAAAGAGTACTTTTTAACTAAAGGTTTTAAAGTAAAATAATCGAGGTAAAGATTATAAAAGACTAAGGTCTTAAGCCGGATTGTATATCCGACTAACAAAATGTTATACTCGTACTATATGTGCGAGATAGCAACGGGAAAGACCCTCGGATAGTGTTTGAAGCCGATCCAAATTAAAAAGGTGAATACGCCCCAAACTTTACAAACTTTATTTAAACGAGTCAAATGAGTTAGATAAAAATGATTTACACGAGACTACGTGCCTCTAAAACGTTATAAACAAGAGTATAAGCCTAGCCCTCAGGCTGTAGTATACGTTTGTCTGGATCCTTACATATGTGGTATATGCGGTGGGCACATTGCACCACACCTGATCGTATTACGCTTTCCTGCGGAGAGCACGACCATGTGTATACATACAAGTACTTAACTAAGTCGAACGTTGCGATGTTTGCTGAGGTATTTAGTGTATAGACTCGAGTTTATAATTGTATTGTTTTAGCTTTGTTATTCCTAAGCCACGATGGGTCGAGACATGCGTAGTCTCAAGGGGTAATAAAGTAAAAGAAAATATTTATAGCGTCAGCATATTCACCCGCATTCGTTGTTGACGTATTTTCTAAAGATTTTGCAGGTGATCAAAGTTAGAGCTTGGAACGACGAAGTGCTCAAGATATCCGATGGGTCGGATCTTTTGTTAAAACTCAATATTATAACAATGGTGGTTTTGTAAATAAAACAAGTAATCTTAAACAGGAACTTTTGATCCCGTCTTTTGTGAATGTAAATGTGACATTCGTCAAATTCGAGTCTCGAGTTGTATTCATTTTGTATACTTTTATTACGTAAACCCGACTCAACATTTCTTAGAATCTTATTTAATTATTATATAATATTATTATAGACCTAGATCGTAAATAAATCAATGTTTGTCATATTATAGAGCCGTTAAGATAAACATAAGGGGTTCAAAACGAATTTCGTAAAGTTGTTATAAGTTTTAAAAAAACTTTAAACTCATATTGAACTTGGATTGAAACAAGAGAGTTTGTTTTGAAAATATAAAATACATTCATAAACAACCCAACCCTAACCCTAACCCACTTAACACCCATCACCCCCATCTCTTTCTCTCTTTTTTCGGCCGCCGCCACCCCTGCCGGCCACCACCTCCGACGCACCACCACCACATCCCTCCTCGTTTTTCTCGTCTCCGGCCGTGTTTCCCTCTCCCCGTTCTCGATCTCCGTCGCCACCGAACCCCCACCCTCTCAGCTCCCTCGTTTTCCGGCGAGCACACCACCACCGAACCCCCTTCCCCTCTGTTCTGTTTTTCCGGTGTCCGGAAAAACCAGCCACCGGTGCCCCAACCTCTCTCTCTCTGTCTCTCTTTTTGCTCTCTGCCTCTCTCTCTCTCTCTCTCACCGTCTCACTCTCTCTGCCTCTCTCTCTCTCTCAGTGTCTCTCTCTCTCTCCCCGCTGTTCTCTCTTTCAGTCTCTCTCTCTCTCTCTCTCTCTCTCCGTCGGTTGTCTTCAACCTCTGGCGGTAATCGGCTCAGTTCCTTCCCGGTATAGAGCCACGACTCGTGAACCTCTAAAAGGTAAATAAATTTAGGATTTTGGTGTTTTCGTTGTGGGGAAGAGTTTGGTTTTAATTTGTTATATAAAATATGGAATTGGATTGTTAACAAATTGTGTTTCGGGATTAGATTGTTGAATCATCTCGTCAAGACCCGAGTTTGAGTCCCACGTTAAAACCGATTTTCTGTTATCTTTGTTAAAAGTCGTATAATTAGTATAAAACTATTTAAATATATAAAACTCATTATTTTTAACAATTATTATTATTATTATTATTATTATTATTATTAACTCTTCATAAAAAAATGTATATCATTATTAATTCTAATTATTAGTACTATAAATGTTCTATTTATTAATAGATCTTTAATATGATGAACTCGTTAGAAACCGAATCAAAATTTAGTATGGTATAATTATTACTATTATTAATATTATTATTAGTATCATTATTCTTATAAATATAAAGTTGCTAATATTATTATTAAAGATCATATTATTATTATTTATTAAAATTATATTTTTATCATTTATTATTAGAAATAATATTATTATATTTATTTTGTGAACTCGTTTAGAACTCGAACCGGCGTCGAGGGTGGTATCATTATTTACTATCAATATTATTTATTATTATTATTTTTATCAGCAACATTTTAATTAATACTAAGATCGTTATTCTTTAACTATTATTATTAGTATTATACTATATTAGTATTATTAATAATAATTATTGTTATTATTATTATCATCATTATCTTATATATATATATATATATATATATCTAACATATCTTTTTAGAATTATTATTATCATTACTATCTTTATCATTAATAACATCATTATAAGCTTTATTATCTATTCATTTTTATAAAACCGAACTCTTGAATTAAACCCGTCTTGTTTCTATTTAATATTGGTTTAGTTATTTAAAAGCCCAGTAAAATAATATCATTTTATTTTAAATTATCAATTAAGTACGAGTCCCTAATCGTTAACAAATTAACCGGTAACCCGACTAACAACCGAACCTTCTCGTTCAATGTTTCAATGTAGTTTCAACTGAAGTTCAAGTTTATTAATATATTATTTATTCTTTTTCAATTACTTTTCAAGTCGGATTTGTTCGTTTTGTTCACAAGCTTTCTATATGTCAATCATTTATTAGTTCTCGATTCGTCAATCGAGGTGAGTACTTTCATACCCCTTTTTCCATCTTTCATTTTGGGGTGACATTTCATACTTATCAAACTAAATTCTTTATTTACTTGAATCTTAAACCCACAAATGTGATTGTATACTTTACTTAAATAATTGCTCGATTTGGTGTTCTATGCTTACATGCTTATATGCTTATGTGTTTACCGCTTTTAGAAGGTTGATTCATAAACCCGTGAACTATCTGGTATTCTCTTATAGAACGGTGTCGTTAACGTAATGCAATTAATAATATTCTATTAAATCCTAGACTACTTGGCAACCCTTTGTAGCTAGGTGGTGCTAATGTGTTTAGCAATGGTCAATAAAATCCTAGACTACTTGGCAACCCCTTGTAGCTAGGTGGCGCTAACGTAATTCTATTAGCGATTGTCAATTTATACAAGTTGTTGCTTTTATTTATCATTTCGTATACAAGTTTTGTGGCTTTTTATTACTATATACTTATATGCTCAAACTTATGAATTGCTCACCAACCTTTGTGTTGACAAACTTTATTTTACGAAATGTTATAGGTTTGACTTTTGTTGACTTGAGGACTTGACGAAAACGATACCAAGGCTATTAGGAGATTAGTAAAACGAACAATATAATTGCTACTTGTATTTAACTTGTTTGTGTGGACGAGATGTGTTGTTTATTGATTTGTTGAAATAAAATGAGTTGAATAAATATTGTCACTTTAATAGTGTCTTGTGTATTTGTCCAATCACGTTGCACCCCGGCATGTTCCGTCGCCTTTGGTCGTGCGTGACAGTAAATATTGTATTTTAAATCCACATGTTTTAAAGACTTCCGCTTTTAATACGTTAACTCTGATATATTTACAAATGTGGTACCAATGTTGGTCATACACCTAGGCCTAAGATGCGGGTGTGACATTTATTTTGTTCTTTTGGCTAATTTTATCGTTATTTCGTGTTTAAATCGTTAAATACACGCGTTTTTTACGAAATCTAACCTCCGACTTATTGTCTTCTTGTCTTTGGTGTAACATCGTGAAAGTTTCGGGTTTAAAATACCAAGATTCAAAAGTTAAAGGACTAAAAATGTCAAATTCTAAACTCCAAGGTTAAAAATGAAAATTCTGTTTTCTTAGCCGATCGCGATACGTGACGGCCTTAGGGTCAAAGTCAACGCGTATCGCGATTACTCACTCTGACAGGCATGACTTGTGTCGCCACGTGTCAACCGGTGGCACTATGTGTCGCCACGTGTCACCACTTGGCACTGCTTCCGCCACGTGGCAGGACTAGTGGTGACTGGTACAGCCTACGTCGCGATACGTGACGGGCTTGCCAACGGCCTATCGCGTATCACGATGGGTCCCTAGAAATTTCTATAAATAGCAAGCTCCGGCCATTCCATTTCTCACACCAAAATTTCACACATATCTCTCTCTCTAACATCTCTTTAAACCTCGTGAAACATACCCTCGATCACCTCGTAAAACGTGCCCAAATTCCCCGTATTTCGAGCTACTAAACCATCATCAACCGAAGTACCGACGACGTCATCTCAAAGTTAAACCATCACGAGACGACCCAACGATCATCTCGAAGCACGTGTCGTGAAGATTGGGTGCCTCGATAAACGTGTCAAAGGATGGGTTGATCAAGAAGATAAAGAAAATGAAGTGGCGTCGAAGTGCTGCTCGATTGTGTAGGGTCTCTATAAGCCAACCAAGGTAGGCACAATGCCCGAATAAAATAATAATAAAATAATAAAGGCTTAATACCCTAAGTCGAGGATATACTCGATACCTCGATAAATAACAAAAAGAAATCATAACAAAGGAAAAAAGAAAAGAAAAAAAAAGAAATGTGAATATGATATCAATATGATTCTTTGTTATAATTATTATTATTTAAGTTTATAATTATTCTTAGATAATAAGTAAAAGAAATTATACGTTTCTTAAAGAAGAAGAAACGTAGAGTTTTAAAGAAAAGTAAATAAGTTAAAAGAAAGAGTTTTAACTTATAAAAAAAGAAAGAAATAATACTTTTAAACTAAAGGTTTAAAGTAAAGAATGTTTTGAACTGAAGGTTCATAAATAAAATATAATCGAGGTAAAGATTATAAAAAGAGACTAGAGGTCTTAAGCCGGATTAAATATCCGACTAACAAAATGTTATACTCGTACTATATGTGCGAGATAGCAAGAAAAGGGAAAGACCCTCGGACAGTGTATTGAAGCTGATCCAAAAGAAAAAGGTGAATACGCCCCAAATTTACAAACATGTTTAATCGAGTCAAAATAAATGAAATGAATTACATGGGACTACGTGTCTCTAAAACGTTATAAACAAAAGTAATCGCTAGCCCTCAGGCTGTCGTGTACGTTTGTTTGGATCCTTACATATGTGGTAAGAAGTCGATGGGCACACCGCACCACCTAAGTTACGTTCGTGTGAGACTGACCATGTGTATACAATGGTACCTAAGTAATGTCGAACGCTGCGGTGTTTGCTGGGGTGTCTTGTGTGTGACTTGAATTTATAATTGTGATTGTTTTAAAAGCTTGATTATTCCTAAGCCACGATGGGCCGAACCTAAGTTATGTCTCGAGGGGTAATCAAGTAAAAGAAAATATTTTCGCGTCAGCATATTCACCAGCATGTGTTGCTGACGTATTTTCTAAACATTTTGCAGGTAATCAAGAATATGAGCTTGGGATGCCGAAGTACTTAAGATATCCGATGGCTTGGATTATTTTGTTAAACTTTAAAATATAAATGGTGGTTTGTATAAATAAGTAATCTTTTATAAATATTAAACAGGTATTTTATAATCTCGTCTTTTGCAATGTAAATATTTTAATCCACATAAATATAACTTCCGTATTCTGGGGTGTGACATTTGGACTTTTATTAACCTTTCAATATGTGTGTGTGTGTATATATATATTACTTGTAACATATATAATAATAATATTTTATCGTTCGCTTAACATACCGAACTATCTTAAAAGTTCAAGATAAACTTATATTTTTTCGTTTAACTTTCTCGTTAATATATAATATCTATTTATTTATATATAATAATATTAAATAACTACTTATTTATCAATAATTAACTTCTTATTTATAAAACATAAATGCAAATTTATACTACTAATAATAGTAGTAATAGTAGTAGTAGTAATAGTAATAATAATAATTAAAATAACAACAACCATAATAATAATAATAATAATAATAATAATTTCTAATTACATATTGAATCCCAAGTCCGTCATGAAATATCGTTATTGTTTTGTTTGTAATAATTATATTATATCTAACAACTAGGAATTCTTGTCGACGAATCCCGAGAAGGTTAATCGTTTTCTAATATTTATCTCATCCACATTATTCCACTTGTTAAGGTAAGTAATTCACATCCACCATTTCACCGTTTTATATTTTGGGGGCGTTATGCGTTCACAAGTTAAACTTACTATAGATTTTCATACAATTCCAATATATGTGTAAATTGAAATTGCTCGATTAGTTGATACGTAAGAATTGACAATGTGTTTATTTTTGTTGTGTGGTTGGTATCTCCTCCTCATCCTCATCCTCATACTCATACTCATACTCATACTCATTAGTATTATCATACGCCACCGGAGTAACTCGACTCGTCTAGGACGAGAGAAATGGCTATTTTATTCATTATTGTTACGCTAGTTGTAGTGATTCGTATTTATTGCATGGAATTGTCTTTTAAATATTATATATACATAGAACTGTGATTACTTGCTCAACTTTATGTTGACAAAAAAATATTTTTTCACGCATTATGCATGTACTTTTTGGGATGAAGAAGGAAGTTAAAGAGTAGTTTTGGACTTTAGGTTGCATGTCAAATAAAGATGGATTTTTATTTTCTTTTGAAATGTTATATAATTTGAGAACAATGTTGTGCTTTTGAAACATGATATATAAATGAGTAATTTAGATATTGACACGTGTATTTTACTTAGTGTCTTCGGAGCTATCATACAAATTATGTCACCCCCGGCATGTTCCGCTATAGATTGGGGTGTGACAATAATAGGAAATGAAGGGGTGTTTGTATATGGTATCTATGATGAATTGGTAAATATAAGAATATATTATAGCAACCTTAGTGTCTATTTGGTATGAGGGCTTGAAATGGACAAGGGAATGACGTGAATCATTTTATTCCATTGTTTAATTTGGTTAACCCATAAGAATAAAATGAAATAATGAATTATTAGTTTATGTTGTTTCGTAGCCTGATGGTTGGTTAATTTGTATATAATTAAGTTCGTTTATTTATTAGTTTTAACTGTTTATTGTGGGAACTTCGATACTTCATACGTGTTTATTGTATTTCAGGTCATAGATGTTAAACTACCTAATTTGGACCTGTACGAGCACGGGATGAAGACCCGGGATGATGTGTGATAGTGTATGATCAAAACTGATGAATCTGGGTAAAAGTTGGTTTAGCATATCATTTGCTGAAAATAGAGTATCATATGCTGAGCATAAGAGGGAGCGTACATCAGGTGCCTTTAAAGTATGGTATGCTGAAATAGAGTATCATACTCCAAAGTTAGAGTACCATTTGCTGAGCTAGAGTACCATTTTTTGAAACTAGAGTACCATATGCTAGACCAAAATAAAGTACGGGATTCGCATTTTTAAAACCCTATATAAGGATAAAATTAGGGTTTGGAAAATAGACTTCTGGCTGGCAGTTTACAGAGCTACAAGAGGGCGATTCCACCATTCCGATTCATACTGAGATCACATACATGTTCCATATCATCATAATTGAAGATTCCATGATGTCGATGCTCGGCTAACTTCTCCGAATCATACCCGGGATGTAAAGTTTATATTATTTTCAATTTTCTCATGTAACTAAGAACGCTTATGTATAATTGTTTATGGTTAATCTATGATTATTGATGTTTAGTATTTCTGTGTGTTCAATCGGTTTAGGTTTACGTTGATCTGAACGATTAGTTACCAGTTGTTATAATAATTGATCATAAGACTGCTTGATTAGGTTGAATACGATAAAACATATGATTGCCCTTAACTGAGTCACACTGGCAGGGACTGTTTGATAACCAGTGCCGTGTGTAAAGTGATTATTGATGTCTAAGGTTTTGTCTAGTTGATCAGTCTGTAGTTAACCGTTAATGATTAATCTGTTAGGTTGCATGATATTACTGTAAGTTACTTACTTGAAGTCCTGGGTGTGATTTGCTTTTATTAATTGATGTAAACTTGTTCACTTGTTCGTTGCTTAATTCTAAATTAAATCTAATTGCTTGTGTGATCAACACTAAAATCTGCTACTTCATAATATTATAAATCTGTTACACGATTACATTGACCACATACTCCTGGTGGATACGATACCTTATTTACCCTATCTACTTAGGTTATTTAGGTTTTTGCATGACTCAAACGACGGTCATCATAGCCACCAAAAGATGTGTTAATGAAATACAAATGACAAAACTAATTCTGCCAAAAAATATATATATATCCCAAAAAAATGGTAGTGGTACGTGGTGGCGCGGTTGTGGTGGTGGTGACCCTTGTTGTGGTGGTGGTCTTGACAGTGGTGTCAAGAAAGTAAGTTGAAAAAGTGAATGAAATGAAAAAACAGGTGGGAGGGGGGAGGGTTGATAAATGGTTTTAATGTGTGTAGACCAAATGAGATTTTTTTTTGTAATTGTTGATTTCATTTCATTGACCAATGACCAAGTATACATTAACTTTTTATATTCTTCGCAATTTTTATTTTATTTCATCTCTCATTTTCGCGTAACAAAAACTATGTTATATTCGGCTCTTAAATTACAAAAATAAGAGGTAATTTATGAATGGGCATAGGAGTAATTTGAATGGTGTTATTTTACTTCTTTTTTTTTCCTTTATCTTATAACTAACATAAGGATAATAAAGATATATATACAGTAAATGCAATGCGAGTACTCTAATAGGAATTTTCTAACATGTAAGAATAATTTATTAAGTGAATATTTTTGTTAAAACTACAATTTTATATTAGTTATATTAATCTTGTAATAACTACCATATTTAACTTTTGATTGTTTCTCCTATATATATTCTTTCCGTTCATGACACTAAATAAATTTTTTCTAATTCCGCCTAAAAGATATTCTTTCATCACTTCTATTTTCCCATCATTTTTCTGTTCATTTATATGAAAGAATATTCAAATATTAAAACGATTTATTTTACACCCAAACTTATAGTGACTTTTTTAATATAAATATAAAAGTTAAAAATCAAAAGAAGAAGTAATTTCATTGTTATATCATGATTATGCTCCGCAATAAATTTAGTGACTTGTCATTCTTCTGAAAAAAATTAGTTAATTCTTCTCAATGTTATACGCATGTGGGCCTTGCATTCACATCTTGCATAGCCTTTTTTCTTGATTTTTTGTGTAGTTTTTTAGGCTCCGGTTTTCCTTTTGACAAAAAAATTCACGTCTTTTCATATATCCTTTCTTGTTCACAAACCTCCCTTTTCGAATGGAAAACATATTCGTTCTTGCATTAATTTGATAAAAACAAGAGTCTCTTCTTCACTTAGAATACCCATTCTTCTTCTATTTTTTATCTCTAAATATAAAATTACACTAAAAATCATTACATTTTGTCTCTTTTTAAATTAAATAAGAATTTGTTATACTTTTATCATTACCATTTTTCTTTCATTTACTCACAACCATTTTCAAAATATATTAAAAAATTATAAGACATGAACAGTAACTTTTCAAATATACAAAAAAATCACTGCATTTCTCTCTCCTCCATTCACAACACCATAAATCACTATCAACATTATGAAAACTTCACTCACATAATTTGATGGAGTGAATGTGAATGATCTGTCTATAACACGATTTCGTTACACCAATTTCTAGAAGTAGTTAAATTTCAAAAAGAAAAAGTTTTGATAATCAAGTAAACATTAACAACCTTATGGGGTTTTATCCCGTCTGCGTTACGATAGATGATTTCGAATCTTTGATGCCGTAACTGGTGTCAAGTGGTATCAGAGGAGAAGGTTCCTCCAAGGACACTAGGAGGACCCGGGAATCGGGGGTTATGCCCTTCGGAAGAAACTGTGGTTCCAAACCAAGGTCGACTGCAAGCTGATCCGTGACCACCTAGTCATACTATAAACTGTCCCATTCTAAAAGAAGATAAATATATTAACTTCATATTAACTTACCATGAAAAAAAGAGATACATTAGTAATGCAATTCACGTAAAACTAGGGATGAGAAAAAACGGTTTTGAACCGTTATGGCCGAGGAATCGGAACTGAACCGGTTCCTTAGAAGCGCTAACGTGTGTTACCTTACGGTTCTCGGTTCACAGTATTTGCATTAAACGGTTCCCGGTTCGATTCCGGGTAAAATCGACGGTTCTAGACGTGGAGCCGAAGAACCAGAATATTAAAAACTTTTTAAACCCCCATTTTACTATAGGGTAACTTATTAGGCGGCATCAATTTAATCATTCTTTCATTCAGATATTTTTTCTTTGCGTTCAATATCTAGCATCCAAAATTAATTTTGATTCAAGCTTTCAAGGTAATATAATATAATATGATATGGTATTCCTTTAATCTATCGCCACTAATGATTTATCTAATTTCAACAATTAGAATTTAATAAAACATATAATGGATGCCCATGTTGTAACCAAAATTAATTTTACTGTGGAAGAAGACATATAATTAGGTAAACTTGTTTTGCAATTTGCAAAGTTTGCACAACTCATTTGATAAATAAATAAACGATCTAACCGAATCTGGCACATAACCGATTAGCGGGAATCGACTTTATCGATTCTGGAACCCACCCGGTTTGCTATAATAGGTTTTGGTTCCGGTTCAACTTTCAGTCATTTTCGGTTCCGGTTCTCACGGTTCCGAACCGTTGCACGGCCCTACGTAAAGTTTTCATAACTCATTTGATAAATAAATAAACGATCGAACCGGTTCTGGCACAGAACCGATTAGCGGGAACCGACTTTACCGATTCTGGAACCGAACCAGTTTATTATAATAGGTTTCGGTTCCGGTTCAATTTTTCAGTCATTTTCGGTTCTAGTTCTCACGGTTTCGACTCGTTGCACAGTCCTACGTGAAACCACTAAATAATCATTTTTGTTGTAAAACAAGCCTAATAGCTAAAACAATATGACAATGAGATGTAGGGAGAAAGAGAGAGATAGGATTTCATTAATGATGTATATTACAATGAGATGCAATAGGGTATATATATGAGAGGAAAACTTGTAGAAGAAGCTAATCTATTTTAGGTGTTGATAATCATAATAATAATAAACACTTATAACACTCCCCCTTGGTTATCAACTTAATACGCTTGGAGATGCTGCCTTATTAAAAACCTTGCTAGGAAAACCCAGTGGGACAAAACCATAGCTAAGGGAAAAAGAGTGCAGTGCGTATTGTCTCCCCCTGATTTATATATCCGTTAAAATGCTAAATATTGATCTTCTGTGAAAGTTACCCAAAACTTTTGTAGTCAATCGTTTGCGTCTTCGTCTCTTGACATTTGAATCCTTAAGTTGAATAATGTTGTATGATCTTCACGTGAAAACTTCTATTGCTTCATCTTGTAAACACTATGATCATGTTGTGTTTCTCTGCATCAACAAGACTAACCAAACTTGTTTTGATGGGTTAGTAAAATATAAACACATATCTTTCATACCTGAAATACATGTTTTAACCCATTCTGATGTTTCCTAACAAGACACATGCTGATAAATATAAATAAAGAAAATAATAATCATATATAGATAACAGTATGACATAATGCACATATGCATTTAATAATGGTATTTTCGAACCAATAATATTTCATATTTAGATAAGAAATGATATCGAGTCATTGTTTGACATCCTTTAACGTGCTAAATATGATTAAACTTGTCCATGATAAAATGTCTCAACATTTTCTAGATGC
Source organism: Bidens hawaiensis (assembly GCF_021521415.1). Taxonomy (NCBI): domain Eukaryota; kingdom Viridiplantae; phylum Streptophyta; class Magnoliopsida; order Asterales; family Asteraceae; genus Bidens; species Bidens hawaiensis. The sequence goes on along the minus strand of NW_027505409.1, from coordinate 105,049 downwards.
ACTTTGATGGATCTATAAGCATATAATTACTCATCTACTCGAACTATAAGTCGAACAATAATCACACTATGTCAAGGTCTTTCAAAAAGAATTTTCTCTTTAAAAGCTCATAAGTTTCTCTTGGTGACATGTACATCATTATAAACTGTGATTATAATGACCTAAGAGTGAAATTTTGACAAAAGTATGACTAATTATATCCAACTTATCTCCCTCTTTATCAAAATATCTCTTGATTTGTGTCAAACTCAATTCGTATAATTTAGTCCATACGTAATAAGCATAAATCCATGCATTCACCAATCCATCATGGACTTCTTTTAACTTGACAAATATGCATACGCATTCACTTTTCTAGGATTTTTGTTGCATAAACTTGCACATTAACATATCATTTTGTATCACATATCAAAAATCCATATTGTACAATCTCTTTGTTTATTGAGATATTGTACTCATCACGTACATTCTCTTCTATGTGTATGCTTATTGATGCACATAATCAATTAATTTTTCAAGTATTTAATTACCTTAGGAAACTCTTCAGGAGTTCCATTTATGTTCAACATATTCAATAATCGTAAAGTATTAAAAATATGAATCTATACACAACAATCATTGTGTTCTCGAGAACTTACTTTACATGATTTGATAATTCAAATCCTTCATAGATTTTCTTGTAAACTCTCAGTATCAACTAAATAACAATATTTATTGGACGCATGTCAATTCTCTCTTCATATTACCAAACTGTTTAGTTATCAGAAAATCATTGCTTCCACCATTGGAGAATGTGTCTCCTCATATTTAATCATGGGTCATTGCAAAATCCTTGTGCCATCAGTTTTGCCTTATATCACTTGATGAATTTTCATAACTCATATACAAGACCCGTTTGTATCTAACACATTTTACAACTTTAGTTGTATGGACTGCTGATCCAACAAACTTTCCATTTTTTAGAGAATTCAATTCTGTCATGTTTGCGTCTTTCCACTTTGGCCAATCATTTTTCATAGGCAGATTTAGAATCTTGATCCTCATCATCATTTCAAGCGCTAATTATATGTGTATAACGACGTCGACTTTATTTCGATTCCATATATCTTTATAGACATAATACAATATAATTTATTGAGAGCTCTTTGTTTTCAGGTACCTAAGGTTCTTCAAGAACCATCATGTCTAATCTCTTTCAAGAGACCTTTTACTGCACCTCGACTTGACCTTCTTTATTATTTGCTCCAATTTTAGAGAAAATTTTACCTTTAGAACCGATCAAATACCACGCTACAAGCGTGCATTAGAATTATATCAATCTACGTATGTCCTTTTGGGACATTTATTAATTGGAGCATTAGCAGTTTTTATAGGTGTCTTAGTTAGACACTCTCTTTTGGTCAGTGAATCATATGGTAATTGATTCACTAATCTTTATACATGAATTATCCTTTGAACTTTTAGTTCATATAATTTAGTTAGAGGATCAATGATAATTCATTCCAACTAAATTCATTTTCCAACTGCTTTATTTCTTCCCCTAATGTTGGGAATGTTGATTCACTGAAGTGAAAACTAATGAGCTATAAACAAATATCACATTAACGGCATTAAGTATATAATCATAGATATCGACATAAATTCCCAACTTCCTTTGTGGCCTCATCTTTGTGTCTTGTGGTGGATTAATTTCAGTATATAACACGCATTAGATGAGAAATATTTGGCTACTGACAAAAAAAAAAAAACAATTGCAATGGGGAGGAAGTATCATAACTTGTTGGCTTGATGTGAATTGGTTTAAAGACATGTAAAATTGTACTCAAATACAAACATGAACCTTTGTTCTCATGATAATTGCCTTTGCAACCGATTACAGACGTTGAGTAACCGTCTTTAACAAAACAATTTATGTAAAAACATAATTTGTTATAAAGTTCAACACTTATTCCAATGATCATTATTAACTTGGGAATCAAATTCATTATTATAACCAAATGTAAGTATACCAAGTTGCAATAATATGCTTGCTATCTTATTAACTAAGCCATAGATCATGCAAACATGAAGTTGCGATCTTGATAACCATTTAGACGATGCATCGATTTTCAAAACACTAAATGGTATCATGTTAGGATATGTGTATCCTTTTCTAAATTCCGTAACATCTAGGGATTAACACCCTCCTTCAGTTGGTAAATAAATGATTTCCCTTGAGAGCAATATTACATGTTTATAAGGAGGAATCTTGTGGTTCCTCAATAAATTTCACATCATTGACTCGGTGTGGTCTAACCGGCCATGCCATTATATAATCATGATCCATAAACTTCATATTTATGATCATATATGTATTATATGCTTCTTTAATACAATACATAAAATGTAAGAGAACCTTTTATTATCGTTTCAAGAGATCATGCGGTTTCACTTTTGTATTTTCACATTTTGTTTTCATATACCTTTTGCCACATGTAGTTTATTCATAATTTTCTCGGACATAGATACAAAATCACTTCAAACCCTTCAAACGTTTTAATGATATGCTATTATAGGAGCATATTTGAGGTTTGACAAATAAAAAATGGTCTTAATTTTGTGTTTCCTCATAATTAATTTTCTTTTCACATGATATCAGTAGAGAAGCAATAACATGAATGAGTCATGTATTATTTTGATAAATTTATAATATTTAATAATGAGATTTAGGGAGAATGACACTTCAGGTGTCATATTATTCTATATATATACACTGTAATTAGTTAAACGTGTTTATAGTATTTCATGAGAATATAAACCACAACTTTGATTTAGCTAATCTACATAACAAATAATAGCATATAGAATGCAAGACACACCATAAACACAAAATCAATATACAATACATGACGTTATAACATGTCATTATATAAAGCAAGTTTTAAACGGAACACAAGTATGTCTCCACATAAATACTTAATTAAATTACTTCATTAATAAAAACCATATAAGTTATATGCTAAGTTCAATAGCCATCTCAAATTAATGCTATGATAAAGAATGAAAACATACATATAATAGCATGTATCACAGTATTAATTAAAACATATAAATTAATAAGGATTTCTAAAATTTTCCTTTTACAATTAAAGATTTTCTTTTATTTATCATTCGATTCAACATGAAATATACTTATTTGATGAAAACCCTTTCTAGGCTAGGTTTAGCAAGCCTAAACACAATCCTAATTTATGAGCCAGAATATATAAACACTAAGTAGGATAAAACTTAATTTAACCTATCATATATGTGAGATTTATTATATCGCTAAACGTCATGTGCAATCATATTAAGACAAGTCAATCAACAAAATTTTAAACCTAGATAATATCTTGTCATTTTTTCGACGCTTCTTTTTGTGCTCCTTAATGACCAAAAAATTGGATCTCTTATAATGATAAGTAGCCAATTTCTTTCTGTCGTTTTTTGCCACTCTTTAGGTTACATATGCAAACCATATGTTTAAAGCTTGTATGCATATAGACAGTTTATATATACCAATTATTTGCGCATATTAAAACCTAAACATATAAAACATAAATATACCATACTAATGCAAAATTAATTACTCAACATGCATATAAACATGTGAACTTACAACAAAATTATGTCTCAATATCAATTACAATATTCTTTCCAAAATAATCTTAATCTCAAAAGACAAAACAAACAACAATATCTTTTAATAAAATAGGTTATGTTTAATATGCATAAGAATATATTGGCATACAATTTGGAATATAAATTATAAAAATCTCTTTCATATGTATTTCTTTATCGAAATAAGTTTCACATAATGTTTTTTAATAGAAATTTATATTTTATAAAATTATAGAGTCATCATTCATTTAACTGATAGAATAAATACAGTTTTGGTATATCTTATTAAGCATAAAAGAATATCATAACTAAATTCTCAATTCTTACTATTAAAACTAGACAACCATCCCAATAATTCTATCGGTAGATAGATTCACAGAAGAATTCTAGTCAATCTTTTTTTTTCTTAGTTCGATGAAACAGAAACATAAATAAAATTAAAATAAAATCAGATACTTTGGGCCAAATTAGATTCTGAAAAAAACTTATAATTTTTAGGTAAAATTAACCACACAAATTACCATCACAAATTTGTCTGTGGAATATTAATATCGAATTAATTCAAAATTGAATAAGTTACTATATAAATTATGTTATGAGATTTAATTTGAAGAGTAAAACAAATCTCGAACACAAACCACTATTGTATCAATTACAATAAGGTTTACGTTTTAAAGAATTAAGAAAACAATAGTTTATAGACAATACCGACTTACCTTGTGATAATGCAATCTCACTCCAAAAGCAACTCGTGCTGATAACGTGTTGTAAAACAAGCATAATTGCTAAAACAATATGACAATGAGATGTAGGGAGAAAGAGAGAGATAAGATTTCATTAATGATGTATATTACAATGAGATACAATATGGTATATATATGAGAGGAAAACTTGTAGAATAAGTTAATCTATTTTAGGTGTTGATAATAATAATAATAATAATAATAATATATACTTATAACACATTTATATTTAATTTAAACAAGCTAATTAGCGAGCGAGTTTACCTTGACTCCAACTCGCTTCTTTTACAAGTCTCAAACCATATGCTTTTTAGACAACCTGCCCATTTATTCACTTTCGATTTTAGAAGGTTCTTCAACTTTCAATTTGGATCTCATTAAATACTAAAAAGCCGACAATATTGTTAATTTGACTTAAACCGTACGTCCTTTACGACAACTTGAATCTCATACATTGTCTGCTTCCACAAAAAGCTATATTTGGGAGTAGAACATTCTTTCTTATCCGGATATTTTAGTGTCACTTAGGGATATAATTATCAAACTTAAATCATACCAAAACTATCAATTGTTTGCCATACAATATGATATTGTCGGCACAATCTTGAATCTTCCATATATATGGTCCCTATGATTTGACTATTTTACAAGTTTGATCTTCATATTTTAAATATTGCAAAGTTAGTCTAAGCATATATGAGATGGTTGTACATTTAGTCCTCACCGTTAATCATGAAAATATGATATCGCGTGCCATTATGCGAGGACAATTGTGCCTTTCAAATTTGAAACCATAATGAAACACCATAATGAAACAGTCTTTCAAACTCCACATTATCTCCTAACATCGACTTCATCATCATTGGTTTTTTAAATCAACCCTTCAGTTTTATTATATTAGGCTTTCATATAAAATGGGATTAACCTTACATGAAAGACTATGCTATCAAGGTTTCAATTTAAAAATGACACAATTATCCTCGTATGAATGACACATGACATCACTTTTCTGTTAAAACTATTTGGGATTAATAGTGGCTAACATGCAACTCTTTTACATATGTTTAGACAAAGTTTACAATTTTAAAATTTAGGGGGCAAACTTTGATTACAATTTATGCAATTTTTCTGAAAAACTGAAACTAAATTACAATTTTTATCCTTTTGAGTGGGTCATATCCAAAAATGATTTCAACTCTCTATCCTTTATTTAGATTTTCGCATCAGTTTTAGTTCATTTTAATAATGGATGTTAAGTTTTTCGTTTTAGTTCATTTAAGTTCAGGAGGCGCTTGGGGTTGCTGCTCAATCAAGCATCCTGGCACTCTCAGAAGTCAATGCCAACAGGACAGCTGTCACCAATTAACTACCATCTAGAAGAATGTTCACGATCGTTACTTGAGGAATACGTGACCTACCAGCCAATGAGCAAAGGACACCTGGCCAGGTTGTTATAACCGTGCACATGGCCAGGGCGCGATCTGTCCTATCATTGGGCGACGCGTGTCCAGGTTGTTATACCCATGCACATGGGACGTATAGCTCAACTTATCATAAGAGGACACGCGTCCAGACAGTTATCAAAGATCTTCTAGAAGAAGACAGCTGGCCCAATCACCTTCCTATATCATTCGGCTATAAAGCCCTTGTCAAACGGTATGAGGTATTCATTCACTCACTCATATTCTGACTACACTTAGTCTATTTACTTCAGTACTTTCTCCTTTACGAACGTTACTGATTCTCAAGCCGGAGGGTGGTTACAGGAAGACCCCCCCCTCTTGTCCTTCCTGTAACGAGACTCACGGTATTTGTTTTGCCGGTTCCGGTCATTGGACTTTGGAAAGTTATACTCATATTGTGTTAGTAATTATCGTATTGTACTCTGTGGAGTCATTAGATCCAGGACTCATACCCGGGGATCGAATCTGTGTTTCTTCAGTTACCGATCCAAATGTGTGGTCAATCAAACTGACTAATAATGTAGTTGTTACCCTTATTATCACTCAAAGAGGTTTGTAACATTTTTTGTTTGTTTTTATTTCTTAAGTTTGCCCTTTTTGTTGCATTGTTATATATGAAGTCAAACGGAAACATGAAGCCTAGGCCCTTATTCTTTTAGCAATCTAATTAAACCAATTTCAGTTTAAAAACTTGACCGCATAAAAATCCAGACCAAATAACTAGACCACATAAAAGCCGCAACGAAGAAGCTTGCCTTGGCACCAATAAATGTAAATTCATGCTCATCAATAAGTGAAAGTGTTGCTACAACAAATAGTGATAAGGGATGGTATGGTCAGCTCCGAGGGTTTAACGGGATCTGAACGATAAACAAACAGTTAGCTCATCGCATGAGGAGGCTTCCTGCATGCTCAAAGGGGTATGTGCTTCTCCCCTTTCCTCGACTCTAGGTGAGACTTTACCAGTTTAGGTGAGCAAGACATTTATTTATTGGACAACAGACTTCCTTCATTCAACTACGTGCTACAGTGACCATCAGTCTTTGCGTTCAGCGCACAGACTTTTGGTGTTACTGTCGACGTCCCATTAAATAAATGCTTTTGAGCCTTTGACCATTTAAGCTTAATAGCCATAAAGTTGGCGGGTTTAATTACTTTGTCTTTTGTGGTGAGCCTATCTATGTCATCAAAAAGTATAAACAACAACAAATTGTCACTATTGAAACAACACATTGATGCTGATAAGGGTAAGAATGAAACAAAGCCACAATTTTTACTTGCATAGTTGAGTAGTTGACAAAAAAAAGTTTGATGAGTAAGAAAAAGAAAATGTGTAGAAGATGATAATGTTGCATTTGTTAAGAAATGCATATTGGATGTTATAAGTAACAACAAAAAGAGATTGAGAAGAAGAAAACAACTGAGACTTAGAAAATTAGACAAGAATTACATGGTAAATTAAGCCCAATGATCCTTTTCTCATGCTACTTAAACTATCATCTTCTCGAACTCATGTTCAATGCTCATTAATTGATACTAACATGTGTTGGAATATACGGCATGTTTCTAAAGTCTTGATTATTTGACATTATCTAACGAGTGGTTTGTGAAAAAAAAAGTGAACAATAATTTAAAGGAAAACAATAAAGTGGATCATTTTTCATAAAGTTTAATTGAATAAAAACATTCGAAATTCTTTGCTTGTTGAAAACAACCCGAGGACCACAAAACCATACTTTTTATAATTGTGATGGAGAAAGGTTATCCTAAGTTTGGATAATTGTAACAAATGAGGCTACACACGTTTGTCATGGGCTATGTTAGTATTAGTTTGATATATTGAGAATTGAACTATAACTTAGAGCATTCTCGGCTCCTCTAAAATACTGGTAAAGAAATCTCTATATTTTTTAGAGCATTATAAGTGGCTGTCAGCGGAATAAAGAGAAAATTTTAAAGAGATAAATAAATTTGAAGGAATAGTATTCGTCATCTATTTATTTTTTAATATATTTGAATGTGGTTGTGAGTGTAGAAGAGAGAAAATATAATGATAAAGATGTAAAAAAGTACTCGTATCATTTAATTGTATATGAGAGAGAAAATATAGTGTTTTTTAGTGTAATTATAAGGATAGAGATGGAGAAGTTGTCGGGAATGCTCTTAGCTTGTCCCCAATCTCTATATTACATTATAAAACACTACATTTCTCTTTGTGTTCAATTAAATAATATTTTTATACCTTTATCATTAAGGTTTTTTCATTCTCTACCTAACCAATATCAACAAATATTAAACAATAAATAGGGGCGAACAAATTTTTCCCAAATTTACAAAAAAATCACCGCATTTTCTCTCTCCAACCTATAATTTACACTCACAACTACTCAAAATCTCACCTTATAATAGCAAAATCCATTCATAATTTTAGGGGATGGGTTGAGAATGTTCTTAGGGCATTTTCAACATATCCAACATCCTCATCTCTATAATTACACTAAAAAACACTACATTTTTCTTTCCTGCTCAATTAAATAATACTCATTCCGTCCCATTAAAAGTGTCCATTTCCGTTTTTATTTGTCTCATTACAAATGCACTTTCAAAATTTATTAGCCAATTTCCAAGTTTACCCTTAAACATACACAATTAACATTAATAAACAATATTGATGGACTCAATTTTCAAGGGCATTATTGTCATTTAGTAAGCAAAAAAAGTAATCAATCTATCTTGAACTTTGTGTTTTTCAAACCATGATGACACTTAAAGAGGGACGAATTAAGTACTGTTTATCATTACAGTTTCATTTCTTATCTACTCACAACCAATTAAAAAATATTAAAATTTTGAAAAGGGGCAAACTTTTTGTCCCCGAATTTACAAAAAATCACAACATTTTCTCTCTTTACTCTATAATTTACACTCACAACCACTCAAAACCCCACCATATAATTTGTAAAATTCCCTCACATACTTTTAGGGGATAGGATGAGAATGCTCTTATATACCGTTTAACAAATGTTTCCACTTTAAGGTAAAATTTTCCACAACATGGAAGCACAATATGACATGACAAGTAGGCAGAAAGTGGTATTTAAATGTCTGCTAGCATCACATGCTCAAGATTTTCTTGTCATCACTAAAGATGCAATAAGCCAACATATGACGTCGGTGGAGTATCGTGGTATCCTTAAGTATCATCTCATTATTTCCTATTTCCGATTCATAAAATTTGCCTTGTTTGTCGAAATGCGTGTTTGGACTCTTTTGGGAAGTATGCAATACATTGTAGAGAGCTCCGAGAGTTCAAGTTCCAACACGACCTGGTTAGATATGTTCCTTTTGACATATTCAAGCACGTTGGAAATTCTATTAATAAATAAGCACCTGCGAATTTCTTGACCGAATCGTTGGAAGGATGCTCAACAATAAAACCAATTGACATTTTGGTATTTGGATGGATGGATGGGAAGGAAACATACATATACAAATCTAACCAGAATTTCCCCTCTCATGGGCTTCAGGAGTAATGTTTCATGGTGGGACAAGCTCTGTTAAAAGTTGCTTCATGTGAAGAGACCAAACATGAGAAAATGTGTCTTGACAACTAACACGTTTTTATACCTTTCACGTTTGATACTTTTAATTTCCTTGCATCTGAGGCTGTGGAGTTACTTAGTTATGTCTAACTGGTTATGAGTCATCAAACGGTAATGTTATGACCATAATATATATAAATTTAATTTTTAAACGACTTAGCTTAGTTTTGCTATTAAAAGAAAGTTAACGACACAACTTATTGTCTGTTTGCCTTGCATTTCGATAAAACACTAGTCCCTAATGAGTGAATTAAAAATAGATGTGATGATTTAAGTGAACTATTTCTTTTTATTTCTTTTCAGCATAAGAAAAGAAAAAAAAACCAATCCTTTAGCCCAATGGGAAATGGGTGACCTTGTTAACCTAACAGCAAACTAAAATATATACACACGTTATCGTATATTTCCAAGGCCAACTACTCCTATTCTTCCCTCCAACCAAATCCCAATGCAAGAATCAAGATGTCCCGGTTCCCTGCAACATTCTTCACTGTCCTAAAAATGTACTCAACTATACCAATCAGCCGTTCAGTTCGCGGAATTTTTTTAAAAGAATTTAAATTATATTTTGAATTGGAAATGGAATGGAATATTTGTAAATCCCATCAAAATGTTTGGTCTATAAACTTGTTGATAGAATTGATAAACTTGTTGATAAAATTGAAATTCTCCTCCTCCTATCTCATCCCCTTAGGACCGGCAACGGGTTGAATAGATTCTGCAAGGGTTTCGGGTCGGTGCAAATTAACCATAACCCTTTATAAATTAAACTTCAGACATCAAACAAAAAAGAATATATAATCAAATACTAATTTCCCACAACTGTAAATTTATATGTATGCAATTAATCATTGATCCTAACACCCTTCAAACCAACTCTCACCATGTGCAATGTGGACCAACAATTCAAATACAATATCTTTCCAACATATCACTATTGCCCAATTAAAGGGATTAGAAACAAATCAATTCAAGGCATTAATAATTCACACCCCCATCAAAGACTTAACATGTTGTAATTAAATGCATATAGCAAGTCAAGAAACTGACATGTATGTAAACTCTAACCCGACATTCGATCACCACCAAAACCCGAATCTAAGTACCCGGCTCCATTCAGATGACTAACATCTCCCCATGATTTAATGGCCCACTTGTCGGGATCTGATAGGTGTAATACATTGACTGAAACATTTAATATCCTTCCTGATCGATGTCCCGTTCCTGAAGAAGCCCGCTCGTGAAGTGCTCTGATCACACCACCATGAGTCACCACCACAATCCGCTCCCCTGTTTATTAATATTATTGTATCGTTGCAACGATTATTAATCTAAGTGAAAGAACATTAATTAAGACATATTTTTAGAGTACCTCGGTGTTTACTGGCAATTGTTTGCAATGAATCAGTGCAACGTTTATACAGTTGATTCAGACTTTCACCACCACCCTATATAAACAAACAATATACCGGTGAATGATTAAAAAAAAAAAATTCTTTTCTGTGTCATTCCTGATAATGGAACGAGCTATTTATTTACTTTTACCAAACATGAGCTGTGCATAATAATAAGGAATGCGTCTTGAGTGGCCCGAAGTGTATATAGTAACCTCTTAAGTCGATTTATTAACATAAACTAGATTCGTATTTAAATAAAGAGCAAATATTATAAAAACCAACATACTTTCTATTTCTCATAAAAGTCCCTTCAAAATTTTTTACACATTAAAGTCCCTCTACATGTTAAGCTTGAACGAAAGTGTGGAAAAACTTTGAAACGGTACATCCGATTGTTTTGCTTACATGTTTATATTTCCTTTTCTCATGTGGATTATTTTTTTATCCTAGTTTATAAAAATAATTTGGATGTGCCAGTTCGAAATTGTTTAAAAAACGTTCACAATTTGTTCGAATTTAACATGCAGAGGGACTTTCGTAAGAAAAATAACATAAAGTATGTTGGTTTTGTTACGGTATTGCCCTTTAATAAAATATTTTTTATAATCAAATTTTAAACATTGATTACTTAGAAAACTCAAGATAAAGAGGTAAAAGTATCCACAACCACAAGCCAACACAACTGACCCAACTGTTTTGACCAGTACTAAAAAGAACCATTCTGACCCATATATATAAAACATAAATACAAATATATATGATGAAACAGCCAAAAAGAGTATTGCTTACTGGAATTTCAACGTCCCTTCCATTAGACTGAAGAGCCATATATGCTTTGGTTTTCATGGTGGGTGCGTCACCATATACAATACCTTGAAGATCACCTAAATTTCTCTCTCGAAGATTAGGATCTTGAGTTACCTGCATATAAAGACAGTAAGTATCCTGATTTAAAAAAAAAGTTATAAAATGTATGCTGGATCTTTTGAATTATCTAACTAACTGGATCAACCATGCTAGTAATTAGGTAGATAGTAAAAGAACATACTTTAAACATTTTACACATTTTAAACATAGCTAATTCAATTTCAGAATTTCAGGTACTTTGTCAACAAGGTTTTAGTAATAATATATCACACGCTACCATCCTACAACGCACTACAATATTTATATATTACATTGTTACATACTTTCGCGGTTTTGTCATATGTCATTTGTATATTGATTTCTTGGGAACACCCAAAATTTTCCAAAATATATTTTCTACCCTCGGGTTTTCATAAAAACAAAGCAGCTTATATGTGATTTTTTTTTCCCCGCCTCTCTTTTCCATGTCTCCATATCACACTATTCCCTCAACGGGTACATATTTCCTTATTTCGGGGAGTAAAAATGAATATTTTTGTATATCAAGAAGAATCATATTAGTCTAATGGGCCATATATGTAGAGAAATTGTAAGTGGTTACCGGAATCATACCTGAAGCCCACCACATCTGGCTGCTATTGTCTCAGCAGTTTCAAGAGCTCTTTTTAGGTCAGAAGAATATATGGCAGATATCTTAAACTCTCTTGATAGTCTTTCAGCCACCTTTAACAAGATTGCACATTTTTGGGTTAATAAATTTTATATAAAAAAAAGGATAAATTACAAAATAAATGTCCACACGCCCTGCTTGCGGTGCGCGCATATAATGTATATATGTGTGAACCCTCGGGTGGGCAAAAGTGAAATTGCACTAATTTTGACGTTATTTTACTAATCTCGTGAAAATAACGTTAAAAGTGACGGAAGGTTAATCAGGCATCATGTGGTGGCGTTGATAGCCGAAAGACAAGGGTACATGCACCAATCGGCGGTGTCCCGATGGTTGAGTGTTATGTGCCTTATGTCCAAGGCTTGATGCAAAACCACTATCGAGCCGGGGGTCTCAACGGAAGCAGCCTCTCTATTCCTATGGGGTAGAGGTAAGGATGTCTACATCTTACCCTCCTCAGATCCTACCATAGATTTGCTATTGGTGGGATATACTGAGTACGATGATGATGATGATGATGATGACAAAATAAATGTCCACCTTTCTATTTTACTGTCTCAAAAAAAGTGTCTGCCTAAAAAATAATTTAATAACTTTCCCACTCTGCCCTTAATTACACCCTTTCACAACACCACATTAATACTACTTTAAAAGGGTAGAATAGACTATAACTGTTTAAAAATGCAATAATTGTACATTACTAGAAATGTGTGGGTTTGTCTAGTGGAAATTTATTTTGTTTTGAGATGAAGGGAGTGACAGAATGTACGTTTAATACCAACACAAACTAAACATAACAGATTTTCAGCAAACAACCAAATTAACATACAAGGACACTAGCATTTCTTTTAGAAGATTAAAGATGTAACTTACTGCAACTGCTTGCTGTCTTCCGACATCATTCAGGTCAATATCTAAATGTCCCTGCTCAGCACAAAGGAAAAAATTATTAAGAAAGCAACATCAAATCCTATAGGAACTATGAACAAGCTTTGAAATTTTTATACAATTCATGGAAACAGAAGTCAAGCAACTAAGATGCAATTCAAACAAACAATTCCAAATTAAAAGCATTCGCATTTTTAGATGAGCCAGGTGGCATCATATTCTTCTTGACTGTGTCTTGAAGTTTTTAAGGGGTTTCAAGTCTTTCGACTTTCGTAAACAAATAATATATATATAATGAATTGATTGTAAAACTACATTGACAAATTGCTTGCGAGTTGCATCATGAAATCATCAGATTTTTGCACGATAATTGAACGACACATCTTATATTGTTTTTATCAATCGGTAATTTAGTTCGTTGGCTAGTTAATTATGATTTTCACATATGATAGTTTAGTTTAGTTATGAAACAATGTGTATCCAATTATGCATACATGTGAAAACTTGTCAAAGATGCTTTGAATGGGGAATCAAATCGGGGCCTCATCATACTGCATTCATGTTATTGATCGGTTAAGTGAGCACTAATCGACCAGATTACCATATACCTATTTTTTACAGTAATGTTACATATGTATCTAGTTACACCCATTCAAGACTCCATTTGGCATGTCTAACAGTTTACATCATCTTTACACCTATGCAGTCAATATCGGTGTTCGGTCCCCGTGTGAAATATTGGTTAGAATATCGGTAGCGGTAATATCGGCGATATTGACCGACATATCACCAATTTTCCCGAATGGAGATATCAGTACCTTTCTTCTTAGTTCTTCTATTTGTCTTTCTTCTTATTGCTGCTATCAGCATTTTAAGTCTTAATTTTCAACTTTCAGTGTTTAATGTTGGTGTTTTAAGTCTTAATCAGTTCCTAGTTGCTACAATTATTAGTGTTTTGCTAGTTGCAAAAGGTTTATTTGTTAATGGTAGGAGAGTATACTGAACTCGCTAGTGTTAAATTGCTATAAATATAAATTCTGCATGATATTGAAAATAACGATATCTGACCACGATGACCTATATCTCAAATATCCGTCCTTGACTGACATCCGATTTTTTACCGCATTAACTGCATAGCTTTACACTAAAGTAAAACTTAGTCACATGTTCGATCAGTTGTCATTCAGATTCTGAAACTAATGAATAACAGATGCTTTTTTTACAACTTCACAAACAGATGTAATTAACCAACTACCACATGAAAACATTGTCCCTATGATATGATCAACACAGTAATTGGCAGCCTACTGAAGATATATTATCATCATCATCGTACTCAGTATATCCCACCAACAGTAAAGCTATGGTAGGGTCTGAGGAGGGTAAGATGTAGACAGCCTTACCTCTACCCTTTAGGAATAGAGAGGCTGCTTCCGGTGAGACCCCCGGCTCGATAGTAGTTTTGTATCAAGCCTTGGACATAAGGCACATAACACTCAACCATCGGGACACCGCCGATTGGTGCATGTACCCTTGTCTTTCGGCTATCAACACCGCCACATGATGCTTGATTAACCTTCCACCACTTTTAACGTTATTTTCACTAGATTAGTAAAATAACGTCAAAATTAGTGCAATTTCACTTTTGCCCGCCCGAGGGTTATAAGAGCACATAAATGTTAACAAAAGCTAGATTAAACCTGGATTCGTTTTTCGGCATTCCAGTCGGTTTCACCATGACGTACAACTACGACTTCAGTAACACTCCGATCAGCAACAGAATCACGTTCAACGCCAATACTAGAACAAAACCACACAATTAAAAGTTTTCAATAACCTAGAAGTAAGTTATCGACATTCCAATTCATACATCAAATATACATACATGAATATGTGTATCGATCGATCATGTATAAGTAAGTAGCTTAATTGAAGTGCTAACCTGGAATTAGTGTCGGCCATTGGAGTTAAATGAGTATGTATCGGTTGAATCGCAACGGAGAGGCCTGTGTGTTGTTGTGTAATTCTCCGATAAGGTTTGGAATGATCAACGGTGAATTGGAGATGGCGGATGAGTCTAAAAGGTAGTACTGCCAGGTGCGCACCACGCTCATTCGCCTTTCAACGGGAATTTAACACTAAACAGTCAGCAACTCTCGGTATTTATGTGTAGGGGTAAGTTATTCACAATGAGGAATAAAAATGAGAAACTGAGAAAGAGATTAATGAAAAAAAGTAATATTACATATTTTCTTTCTTCAGATGCAAGTCACATGTTAATTCTCTCATTATTTTTAAATGTCTATAACTTTTTCATGTGATATATTTTTTTAAAATAAAATTCACCATAATAACAAGTGTCTTTTACCTTTAATATGAGTATAATTGTGTTATATAAGAATAAAAAATAATTTACGTCATTGTGTCTTTTTACTTACTATTGTGTCTTTTTTCGTCACTGTATCTTTCTGTTTATTATTGTGTTTTTTCGCCATTGTGTCTTTCAACTGATCATTGTGTTTTTTTATTAAATACTAATAACACCGTTATGTAATAACATATATATAACGAAAAATACCAACAAATTATCTAATACATAAAATACATAAAACACAATGATGAATGCATATTCCACAATAATATGAAACGTAAAACACAATAACGGATACATATAATATAACAACAAATGGCCTGAAACGTAAGGCACAACGGTAAATACATATAACACAATGACCTTAAATGTAGGACACAATGGTAAATACATATAACACAATGACCTTAAACGTAAGACACAATGGTAAATACATATAACACAATGACCTTAAACGTAAAACACAATGGAATCTACATATTACACAATGGCTTGAACGTAATACACAATCAACATAAAGCAAATGTTGAGCACAAAGACACAGTGACAGACGAAAGACCCAATGACGTAATCTTGTTTTAATTTTTATCTTTAATATGAGTATCAATTGAAAAACACAATGACCAAAATATATAACACAATGCATAGAAAAACCCAATTAAAAAACACAATGAACAACCAAATAACACAATACAAAAAAAACCCACCAATTTTTATTTTATTTTTATATAACAATATGATATTCATATTAAAGGTAAAAAAACGCTTGTTATTATGGTAAAAACAATTTCTAAAAAACACGTCGTATGAAAAAATTATAGACGTTTTAAAATGATGGAGGAATTGACATGTGCCTTGTATGTGGAGAGAGAGAGAGAGTCATTATAAGTGGGTTATTATCTTCATGGCCTTTTCATCAATTTTTATTTTCAAATTAATCTCCACCATTCAAATCTATGATCAATGAATTAGATTCCTTCTCACCATTCTCATTTTTATTGTACTTTGTATTTTAACTTTACCCTTGTGTGTGGTTAAGTTATTCTTTTTTTTTCCATATAATTGACGTGTCACTAGCACAACCTGTTTCACCTTAAGAAAAAAACTCATCATATGTTATAAAACCCCTTACACAACTTGAAACCTCCTAATTTTTGTCGTAATACTCACTATTAAATTGAGGTTTTTGGATGTATCATCTACCACTTGAGAGCTAGGTATCATTTCATTTTACATTTTGTAATTATTTTTATTTTATTGTGGCATTTTGTAGATATATACACCCATAATGTTTCTTGTTTAATCAATTGTTCTTCACTTCTTCATTTTTCAAAAATCAAATAAAATTTGTTTCAAGCTATTTATATCAATAAACTTTGATATAGGCTATTTGTAATATTTGTTGCTTTGAATTTTAGTTTAATTATAAGGTTGGTTTAAGTTGTGAGGTTAAGTATTATGAAAAAAGTATCTTTAATTTTTTTTTGGTAACTATAATAAGTAAAAACAAATAATGTTTACTTTTGTAGCCTACAAGGACGAACCTCAATGATCGTCAAAAGAGAATGAGTAGAAAACAAATGAGATTTGGAAAGTTAGTCAAGATTTTGGAGAAGTTTGATCATCCTTTGCATAAATCGCTCAAAAAATCATCTTGTCAAACTCATCCATATAGATTAACTAAAAATCACCATATCTTAAATTTATTTGTCATTTTGTTAAAACCTTCCACGTCCCATTCCTATATAACTACACTGTTATAAAGCTATATGTTTCCACAAATCGCTATTTCCCAAATTATGATACTACAAACATATCAAGAAACTGACATGTATGCGAAGTCTATCCAGAAGTTCGATCACCGCCAAAACCTGAATCTAAGTACCCAGTGCCATTCAGATGACTAACATCTCCCCATGATTTGATCACCCATTTGTCGGGATCCGATAAATGTAATACGCTGACTGAAACATTCAGTATCTTTCCTGATCGGTGCCCCTTTCTTGAAGAAGCCCGCTGGTGAAGGGCTGCAATCACACCAAAATGCGTCACCACCACAACCCGCTCCCCTGTTTATTAATATTATCTTGTATCATTTCAGTAATCATTAAGCTAACTAAAAGAATGTTAATATAGTCATATTTTAGTTTTTACCTCGGTGTTTACTGCTAATCGTTTGCAATGAATTGGTGCAACGTTTATAGAGCTGATTTAGACTTTCACCATCACCCTATATAAAGAATTGTAATCAGTAAATTCATCTGGTTATAAAGTCATTCCTTACAATGGAACATGTTAACTATATACAAAATCAACTTTAACCAAACATAAGATGTGTTTAAGAACAAGAAACTTACTGACTAGTGAGTAAACATTTAATTATTACTTTCACTAATGTGATAATTTAACCCATTTACCAAGAAATTAACAGGTTGATTCGGGCTATATTGTACCTTTAATGAGTCAAATAATCGATATCAAGTGTTAGTATAAATAATGGGTTATGGAGTCTTTGTTTTGGTCAAATTTGTCTAGTTTTTGCTTCTGCAGGCAAATATAGAGTGACCCAAAGTGTACTTAAATGCTTACAATCACTTAAATCCTTTTGTAAAAAAAATTAGATTACTATTAATAAAATAGTATTTGTAATCATTTTATACATTGATTACTTAGAAAACCCAAGAAAAGAGAGCAAAAAAGTGTCCACACATTACATATACATATATATGCAAAAGAATTTGCCTTCTTCCAAAGATGTCGACGTTGGTGGTTTGTGATCCTTTTTTTTTGTAATGTTATATTGTAGAAAAGGAAAGAACGCTAAGCCACAGATCTCGGATATCACTAGGTAAGGTTTGCGACTTTGCCCTCATTGCACCCTACCCAGACCTACAAGTGGGATATTATTGGGTACGCTTGCATGTTTGTTTGTTATGTCTCGCTTTATATACCAAGAAAGTTTATAAAAGAATTCAAAGTAACGATAAAAGACGGCAAGGAGCCTATGCTTACCGGAATTTCAACGTCCCTTCCATTAGACTGGAGAGCTTTATACGCCTTGAGTTTCATTTTGGGCGCTTCATCATATACAATACCTTGAAGATCACCTAAATGTCTCTCTCTAAGATTAGGATCTTGATTACCTAATTATCAATGAACAAAAATATATATCAGGGCAGAAAAGACGTTTAATGGATCATAAATGTAGAGAAAATTATAATTTATAAGTGGTTATTGTAATCATACCTTCAGCCCGCCACATCTGTTTGCTATCGTCTCAGCTGTTTCAAGAGCTCTTTTCAAGTCAGAAGAATATATAGTAGAAATTTTGGACTCTCCTGATAATCTTTCAGCCACCTTCAAACACGATTACACTTTTTTTGGTTACTGAATTTTATAACAAAAAGTAATAGATTACATATATTTTGTCAAAAATAAAAAAATATACTTAAGTCTGTTTTGAGATGTAACTTACTGCAACTGCTTGGTGTCTTCCAACATCATTCAGGTTGAAGAAACACGGATCTACTCCCCAAGTACGGGTCCTAGATCCAATGAGTCAACAGGGTAGGATATGGTTAACTGCCAAACGATATGAACCCAATTGCCTAAAGTCCAGTGACGAACACCTGCAAAACAGACACCGTGAGCTCGTTACGGAAGGACAAGAGGGGGGGGTCTTCCCGTAACCACCCTCCGGCGTGAGAATAAGTACTGTACTGTAGGAGATAAGCACTTAAGTAAATTGAGAGAGTACTGTTAGAGTGAATGAATACCTCATGGTGATTGAGAGAGTATTTATAGCCGAAGGGTGTAGGAAGGTGATTGGGCCAGCTGTCCTTTAAGAAGATGCCTGAAAACCGTCTGGACACGTGTCCGTATGTGATAGGTTCATCTTATACGTTGCATGTGCATGTATAACAACCTGGACACGTGTCACTTTATCATTGGTTAACGGGAGAATATTGACCATGTACACGGTTATAACGACCTTGCTAGATGTCACTGGTTGATTGGCCGAAAGATCACGTATTGCTCAAGAAAGCATCTTGGAAAGTCTTCTAGAAGATAATTGGTTATTGACAGCTGTCCCGGGGCATTTACCTCGTGGTTATTTATGCGGAAGGATATTCCTTCTTGCGGATGCCCTTTGAGGGTGCTGTGATGCTTCCGCATGCGCTATGAAGGTGTTTCTTCCTCCACTGATTATGCGTGTTGTTTATGTGTCCCGCGGGTGCCTTATGAGGGACTTCTGATTGACACGCGGGTAGTCCTTAAGGGTATTTGGGTCTTTTTGGTACCCTACCTCTATAAGTCCCCCCAGTCAAGTGTTTCTTCCGTGTGAAGTATTTTATGCGGGTGGAATTCTGGACTTAATGTGGATTTGGGGGTTTTTGACCTCACGAGTTGGTGGGAAATATCTTTTGTTGTTGTGGATAATCATGAAAAAGGACAAGTTGACCACTCGCAGGCGTGTGTGCAGGTGACAGGACGTTTATGACGGCTGTAACTGTACCCGACTGTGCATCTTTTTCACTTTTTTGAATTTCCCGCGTGACGTGGCGATCATTTACTGGATTGTTTTTTCTCTCTCTACTGTTTGTATCCCATCGCATTAATTGCGGTGGGTATAAATATATGGAGTTAACTTCTTTTAGAAGTTTTATCGTCTTTGCTTTCTGAATATTAACTTCCTTTCTTTCTTTGAACCTTTTGATTTTTCCTTTGATTTACTTCAATACTGTAACGAGTTTTCTTGTAATGGCATCTGTACAATCCGAAGTTGACGAAATAGAGGTCTGCTGGGACCTAGGGGAATACCAGAAGCTTATTATGACTTATGGTATTCCACCAGAGTGGGAACCAGAATTCCCTTCTACTGGTTCTATAGCCAGCTTTCCACCTCCAGAAAAAATGGCCTTATATGCCGACTATTTTGTTCACGGGAATTTCCGTCTTCCCATCACGAAGTTTTTTCAACAAGTGATCAAGGCATTTGGAATTCACTTATCTCAACTCCATCCTCGTGCCGTTATGCGGGTACGTCATTTCGAGTTCATGTGTATGGCGCATGACATGGTACCTCGGTTAGATCGATTCGCTGTCTTCTATAAGATGGCTAACCGGAATGGGTGGTTTACTTGTCATAGCTTGCCTGATAGGACTATCGGTAATGTTATTGAAGAAATTTCCAAGGACTGGAAGAGGAAGTTCTTTTGGATCTCCGAGGATGTGATACCGGAGGCCATGGTTTGTCGATCTCTGAACGACGCTCTTATTGACATCACGCCGGCTGCTTATGAGAAGCGTGATTGGTTTCGTAAACTTACTACTCCGCCTACACCGATGCGAGCACTTCCTGAAGAAGCTCTCGTGTGGGCGGGAATGAGTCTCTTGTGGCCTGCTCCCGATATGGAGCCTGTTTTTATTGAGCCGAACGGCCGTAAGTTTTATTGATTTTCTTTGGGTGGTCTTCCAAAGTTTCTGTTATTTTAATTTCTGCGTTTGTTTTTCAGATTTTGGATCTATGCTTAACGCCTTGTATGATGACAAGGGGTGTGTTGGGAAAACTATCTGCGATGTTAAGCAAGTGTCTGTCATGGAAAGGAATGCCAAATATTTCCTCTTTCCTGTGAATGTGTGGGCCGAGCCAGTTGTCTCGGATACTATCTTTGAAACAGGTGCGTACATCTTAAACCCACCTCCTCTTAATGTGCTGACCTCCGACGGGACGATCATCATTCTTAGTGATGACTCTGCCATCCTCGAGGAGGAAAGCTCAGATGATGCTTCTAAGGTTTCATCTGCCTATCCTTTACTAGCAGAGCTTTACCGGAAGAGGCCTTTCTAAGCATCGCAGGCGAGTGATGCGGGTACTAGTGCTTCGGATGCTGGGAAAGAACCGAAAACAAAGAAATGCCGGACCCATCGTCCGCGGAAACCACTACCGCCCAGCCTTTCAGAACGACTGGGGGCAGTGACCGGTACGTTCGTATATGTTAGCTTTTTTTTTTTGTATAAGACAATGGGATCTGACTTTGATTGTGCTATGCAGATCCGTCCATTATTAAGGGTCACACATTTGGTAGGCTATCAACGCCGAAACCAATTGTTGAAAAGCAACCGTCGCCTCCTCCGGAGAAAGAGGCAGAGAAGCTTGTTACCCCTCCTGTTGTAACGGTTGTGGAGGGGTCTAGCGTTCAACCGACGACTGTTGTGCCGTTGGATTACCTTTTTGAAGGCGGGGACGGCACTGGTTCTCAACAAGATAACCCTGAAGTCACTACTGAAGGCTTCAGGGCTAATGAACCCCTTATGCAACCTGCCCAGCCATTTTACTCTACTTCTTCTCCCTTTGTGTCGGGCGGGGGGGGGGGGGGTGAGTTTTTCTTTGGACCATCTGTCCATGATATTGGGGGAGGTTTATCACGGGGTGGCCCTCAACAATCTTCTTTTACTCCTGTTCGTCTCGGGACTTCTAGCTCCCAGTACTTCGAGAACGTTCAGTTGGGAGGAGACTATGATTTGTTTGTCCCGTCTTGGGACATTGTCAATGGGTCTCAGGTTTCTAACCCCAATACCTGTATGAGTTTTGTTGAACATTGTATGCCACCTGCTGAAATAGCGTATCAACAAACTCGCTCCCGCCAAGAACTTCATACTGATCTAGCTGTTTCTTTGACTAATAGCTTAGATTGTAGTTAGGAAATCTTGCGGGAGTGGCGAACTATGGGTGAGAAACTGGGTGCAGCTTCTGAGGCTGTGAAGATTGCGGAGAGAGAAGCTGAGAAACAGCGGAAGGCAGCGGTAGCGGCAAAATGGAAACAAGTCGATGCCGAAGCTGCTCTTAAGTTGGAACAAGACCGGAGTGCTGAAGCTGCTAAGAGTTGGAAAGAGGCATGTGAAAGGTCTAACGCCACTCTTGCAGCTTCTCGAACTAAAGCTCAAAAGAAGAAGGATGAGTTGGCGAGGGCACAGGACGAGGTGTCTCGTCAGGACGCCCGGATTCAAGAGCTCGAGGAAGCGTTGAAATTGCAAGGGGAGCAGTCCGAGATTAAGGATAAGACTATTGTTGAAATGCAATATGCATACGACTCCCTTTTGCAGCCTCACACTGAGACAAACAACCAAGCCTCCGCCGAGTTACAGGGGCTCCGTGATAGGGCGGAACGTGCCGAACGGGAGAGGCTGTACTTCCTCAACCGTGGCCTTGACTCGGTAAGATTTTCTTCGTATGCTGCTTTGTCTATGCATTTTGGGTTTAGTGCTAACATGTTCTTTACTCTTTTTGTTATCAGGTCATTCGTCATATCAAGAGGAGCACGGAGCTTACCGATTGCTTCGTGAACCTGACTGCTGCTTCGGAAGGCGTTGGCCAGGTGAAAGGTTTTGACGAAGGATTAGCGTTTGCCCAATCCGGACAACCTATTGAGAGTCACCCGCTCTATGGCCTCGACGCGAAGTAGGAGTTGGATATGCGAGTTCAAGAGTATGATGACCTTGTCTTCCCGCTACAAAATATGCTTCCGGAATTTGCTTCATCTGAAGATGGTGTGAATCAATTGCGGGTATATATTGATGACAAATCTGATGATGATGAGTCCGATGATGACAAGGCAGAAGATGTGGCTCATACTGCTTCGGAAGATACAACGCCTCCTAACCCATAGGATACTCCTATATGTAGGTGTTCAAAATTTTGGCTTGTAATTTCTTTTCATGTTTTTTGTGATCACTATTTTGAATGAAAAGAAACTTTATGTTGATAATATCTTTTGTGAAATATCTTGTCTTTTTGAATTTTTGTACTTGTGCAATTTGGATTGAGCTGATGACGTGGCAGAAAGAGGGTATAGGCGACGGTTGACGAGACGTGTAAATCGTCCACTACAGCCTGTATACACTTTTTCGAATCTCTCGCCTGACGTGTCAGCCATCCTGTGGCCCGGATTTTTCTCTTTCCTCTGTTAGTCAGACAGTCGCATTAACTGCGATGGGTATAAATAGGCCTGAAATCTTCAATCCATTCTTATCACTTACATATTTTTTCTCTTACTCATACCAAAGAACTTCTTCTCTCGTATATCCGTCTCATATCATTACCATACAATTGCTGCCCAGAAGAAAAATCCTCCCGCTATTACTGAAGTCGGGTGTGATATTAAAGAGAAAGACTTCGAAGACGTTAAAAACGTATACGGTTTTCCTCCTGAATGGGAGGCTGAACGTCCGTTAAACGGAGCCATTGCAACGGCGCTTCCAGCGAGGAAGATGGCTGTTTACTTGGACCATTTTACCGCCGGGAACTTCCGGTTGCTCGTAACCAAGTTCGTGCGATCGGTCTTGACGGCGTATGGGATTCATTTATCCCAAGTTCACCCTTTTGGGATGCTCAGGATTCGCCACTTCGAGTTCTGCTGCCAAGCACATAACTATGATCCTTCCGTCGGCATGTTTGCCGTTTTCTACAAAATGACTTTTCCGGAAGGTTGGTATAGTTTTGCTACCACCGGGAAAGGGGTTATTGGCTTTGAATGGCTTCGCAGCATTCATGGGTGGAAATCCAAATTTTTCTGGATTCGGGAAGATGTTATCTCGTTCACTATGACGCGGCGAAAAGCCAAAGATGAGCTGCGGAAAATTCTTGCTTCCGAGTATAAAGGGCATGCTTGGTACCTAACTTTGACCAAGACTCCGACACCCATGCGCCCTATTCATGAAGGGGCGATGATTCATGCCAAGATGAGCCGTTTGTGGCCATTTCCAGCTTTGGAACCGTATTACGAGAATTCGGATGGAAGTAAGTTTGCATTTATATCCTTCTGGTTGTTCAACTTACATTGTTTGACATGTTTTCTTTTTCAGGCGAGGGTTCAATTCTTTCCACTCTTATGGACAAGGTGGGTGGCATGATGGTACGCCGCCCCATTGCTCAACATGACGTACCATTTTTTGACCGCACGGAAAGGAATTTCCTTTTTTCCACCACCCTTACTCCAGAACCGATTGTCTCCGAAGCAATGTATGCCAAGGTGAGGAGTTTGTCAGAAAATGCGAAGGTATTTTTCAACCTCGCCCTGTAACCGCCGTCACCTCAAGCGGAGTGATAGTTCTTTTGTCATCCAGCGAAGAGTCATCACTCTGTGAGGGGATTTGCCGATAGGTGCTACTAACCCTTCATCTTCCACTGTAGGTTTGACCCGTAAGCACGACCTAGAGACCACCGCCGATCCGCCAACAGGTGAGGAAGGTGGTCTTCAATCCATCGAGGGTGAACCTCAAGTTTTGGATGCGGGTACTTCTAAGGCTGCTGGCAAGCGGAACGCGCAGCCTTCAGATGTTGCGCCTAAGAAAAAGAAGAAGAAGGAGGAAAAGACCCAGGTTCTTGACTTGGGTGCTCTCCTTCGAGAGCTGTCTTCCCGAGATGCTTCTAAAGGTCATGTTTTAAACCATTATGGCTATATTTTGACCTTGTGACTTTCTGATAGCTAAGAAAGCTTTGCCTTGGAAATTTCAGGTTTCAAGGATTCAATTACTATACCACTTCTGACTACGCCAACCTCTCCATTCAACACTATTCAAGAGTCGATCAACTTATCAGACTCTTCTCCGATCAGGGAAAATGAGGTTGGTGAGTTTGAACAGCTTCCCACATCTCCACCCCATGATGAACACAATCTCCATGATCAGGGTGGGGTTAATGTGTCTAAACACAGAGGGCAAACTTCCTCTTCTCAAACGGGTGAAGATACTGCTCTGCATCATCCCCGATGGACGTTACGGTGGAACTCGGTACTGAATGATGCGGATGTTTGCCAGGAATATCTCGACGAAAGTCTTCCTCCTGCAGAGAAGGAACGACAACGTCGCCGCGTCCGCAAAGATCTGCTCGACTCCAACTCTTATCATGTAGCGAACGCTGTGTCTACCAATCAAGAACTTCGCCGGGATTGGTTAGTTATGAATGATGAGTTGGAGGAAACCGGGCGGAACTTGCTTGATGCCAAGAAAGAGGCTCTCAAGGCATTAACTGATGCTCGAGACAGTCATCGAGCTATGGAAGTGGCGAAAGCCGCACAGCTTGCTGCTGAGGAAGCTAAGGTCGCTCTCCAGAAGTAGCTAGACGACCAAGCTGAGCTGATTAAGACCCTTCAAGCCAACTCAGCAGCCAAGGACAGGCGTTTATCCGACCTTAATGCTAAGAGTCGAGACCAAGCGCTGGAGTGTGCTAATCATAAGATGGATCTTATCGAAGATCAGGCGGACAAGAAATGGCTTCTGTCGACGGCAATTCCCAAGGTACTAAATCTTTTGCTACCATAATTCATTTACACATGTATGTGTTCATACAGAGTTTTATGAGTTCAACAGGTTATTACTGATGTTCGGAATAGTGACAACCTTGGGAACTGTGTCGCAATACTCCTCCGTGCTTCCGAACAAGCAGGCTGGCAAATGGGTTTTGAGGAAGGCTATAATTTTGCTTCCGAAGGTAAAGTGCCGGAGGAGTATGTCTTGGCTGGTGTGGATACCGCTTCCATCCTTATCGAGAAAACCAAGGATTATGACACTCTGAAATTCTCCCTCTCTGATCATATATCGGAGCTTGCAGATAAGGATGATGCCATTGAGCAACTAAAGGAGTTGCTGGATCTTGAGGAAGAAGAAAACGAAGGAGCCGAAGATACTGCGGGAGGCAAAAATGTCGCCCCGTAAATGTACTTTCCTTTGTAAATCTTTCTTCCTGTTTTGTAATCTCTTTTGATCAATAATAAGAAGTCTTTGTGTTTCTCCCGGTGACCTTGTCTTATGCACTATAATATAAGTGCCTATCCAGAACTTCGGTTTTGTCAATAAAAGATTACAGCTTAACAAAATAACATGGAATTGATTGGACATTTCTCATATATTGGGCACAAGCCTTCTTATAAAAAGAAATTACACAATTACTGTACTATGTGGGTGCGCAGGCCAAAAATAAAAGACAAATAGGAGCACTACATATAACATTTCTTTAGTTGTGTTGCATTCCATGTCCGAGGAATCTCAGTCCCGTCTAATTTCTCCAGCTTGTAGGCACCTTTGGATAATACTTGTTTGATTCTGTAAGGTCCTTCCCAAGTTGGGGCTAACTTGCCCGGAGGCTCCTGTCCGGATGCCTCGTTGTTGCGGAAGACAAAGTCTCCCGCATCGAATTTGCATTTTTGAACCCGCGAATTAAAGTATTTTTGAAGCTGTCTTTTGTAATTGTGCTCACGGATTGATGCAAATTCTCGTCTTTCCTCGAGCAAATCGAGATTCATCCGGAGTTTGCGATCGTTATTGTTGATTAACAGAATCCTCGCGGATGGGATCCCAATTTCTGCCGGGATCATGGCTTCAGTGCCGTAAGTTAGGCTAAACGGCGTTTCTGAATTACTAGAGTTTTTCTGGGTGCGGAAGGCCCAGAGTACATGGGGTAACTCGTCAACCCAACCGGTCCATTTAGTACCCAACCTCGCCTTAATTCCTTCCTTGATAGTTCTGTTGGTCCTTTCGACTTGACCATTTGCTTGCGGGTGAGCTACAGATGTGAAAACTTGGGTTATCTGAATAACCATTCTTGTAATCCGCTATCAGCAAATTGGGTCCCATTGTCACTTACCAACTGTTGCGGGAGACCAAATCGGCAGATGATGAATTCCCAAAGGAATTTCTTAACACTTGATGTCGTTATTAAGGCGAATGGTTTGGCTTCTACCCACTTGGTGAAGTAATCAATGGCCACTATCAGGAACTTGACTCATCCCGGGGCTTCTGGGAAAGGTCCCATAATGTCGATAGCCCACTTCTGGAACGGCCAGGCAGATGTTACTGGAATTAGTTCGTTCTTTGGACGCAAGGTATTTGGGGCATGACGCTGGCAAGAATCGCACTTTCTGATTTCATGCACAGCGTCTAAATGCATTCCAGGCCAGTAATACTCTGCGTTCATGATTTTTGCAACTGTCATTCTTGGACCCGCATGAAGTCCACAAATACCTTCATGAATTTTCCGGATGAGGTAATTTGCGTCTTCCACGTCCACACAACGTAACAGCGGACCAAGAATGATCTTCAGTACAAGATACCATCAGTCAACTGGTAATTCAAAGCTTTGTGTTTGATTTTCCGAGCTTCAGCTTTCCCAGCTGGAAATGCTCCGGAAGATAGGTAAGCTTTAATTGGCGTCATCCATGATCCGACGCCCGTTTGAATTACCAAGACTTGATTCTGGGGAACAGATGGATGGTCTAAGACTTCTACACGAATATCTTTGGCAAAATGCTCAAAATTTGTCGAAGCTAACTTGCTAAGAGCGTCCGCCGATTTGTTCTCACTCCTTTTAATGTGAATAACGTTGAAGGAGGTAAATTGGCGAATCAAGACCCTCGCTTGTGACAAATAAGAAGCCATGAAATCGTTTTTGGCTTCATATGTTCTATTTATTTGTCCCGCAATTAGCATAGAATCCACGCGTGCTTCCAAGTGTCTCACCCCAAGCTTTTTCGCTATCCGCAGGCCTGCCAAGAAGGCTTCATACTCCGCCTCGTTGTTGGTACTTTTGAAGTCCAATTTGATGGCGTATGTAAATTCATGCCCCTCGGGGTTGACTAGCCTTAAGCCTGCACCTGATCCTTCACTGCTTGAAGCTCCATCCGTAAACAATGACCAAACTTGTCCTTGTTCCGGAGGTGCTTGAGGTTGTTGTTCGATCAGACACTCTTGTTCTTTATGCTGCGGGACTTCTGTGACGAAGTCCGCCAGCACTTGTCCTTTGATTGCCGGTCTTGGTTTATACTCGATTGAGTGTTCCCCCAATTCTATGGCCCAATTTGCCAGTCGACAGGACAATTCAGGCTTACTCAACACGTTCTTGAGTTTGTACCCGGTTAACACATTGATGGGATGACCCTGAAAATATCTACGGAGTCGTCTGGCGGCATAGACCGGTGCCAAAACCAGCTTTTCCAACATCGAATATCTTGTTTCCGTGTCCGATAGTGTTCCACTGACGTAATAAATTGGAGTTTGGACACTTTTTCTATCCGTCAATAGGACAACCCCCACGGCAATGTCGGATGCCGAAAAATATAGTGTTAATGGTTCACCCGCGTGTGGAGCAGTTAACGTGGGTAATTCCATTAAACACTTCTTGACTTCTTGGAATGCTTGCTCGGCTTCCGGAGTCCATCTGAATTGTGCCTTTTTAAGGCAATACTTAATGTTGATATGAACGGGTAAGATTTAGCAGCGTGGTTTGCCAGGAACTTATTTAATGCTACCAATCTCCCGTTGAGTGTTTGGACTTCTTTGAGGGATGCGGGGGACGACATGCGAGCTACAGCTTGTACCTTGTCTGGATTAGCTTTGAAACCCGTACCTGTAACGATTACCCCGAGGAACTTCCCTTCCTTCATCCCGAAGGAACACTTTGCTGGGTTGAGTTTCATGTTGATACTTCTTAGTGTCTCGAAAGTTTCCTCTATGTCCCTCAGCATTTGATCTTCTTCGATGCTTTTGATCACTAAATCGTCCATGTAAACTTCGAGGTTTCGACTTATCTGACCTTTGAAGGCTTGATCCATCAGCCTTTGATACGTGGCCCCCGCGTTTTTTAACCCGAAATGCCTCATTCTGTAGCAGAATGTGCCCTGGTCAGTGCGGAACGCTGTCTTATCCTCATCACCATCCGCTATATGAATCTGGTGATACCCTTTGTAGGCATCGAGGAAGCACTTGAATTTGAATGGGGCCACAGCATCCACCTTTAAGTCAATTTCCGGAAGTGGGTAACAATATTTTGGACATGCCTTATTTAGATCTTTGTAATCTATACACATCCTCCATGTTCCATTACTTTTTGGGACCATCACCGGGTTAGCCACCCATGTTTGGTACTTGATTTCTCGGATGATTCCGGCGTGAAGAAGGTCTTGCACTTGCTCGTTCATGGCTTTTGTCTGTTCGGGCCCATTTTTCGCTTCTTTTGCACAATTGGGGTGATCAAAAGATTCACCTTCAACTTGTGCTCTGAAATGTTCCGCGGGACACCTGTCATGTCCGCGGGTTGCCATGCGAAAATGTCGATATTCTTTGTCAATAATTGTTTCAGAAAAGTTTGGACAATTTCAGAGATGGCCGGACCAATTACAACAGTTTGATCGGGAAATTTCTTGTTGAGAACCCATTTCTCTGGTTCAGTCCTCTGGTTTTGTTTGGAAACTTTGTTCGGCCTTGAACTTTCAGTTGTGTAGCAATGTCGGTTAACATGGATTATTGCCACGCCAGTGCGGGTCGGGACCCCTACTGCTCCATGAGCTGTGGACGGATGGGCATTGAAGTCAGCAATTGCCTCTCGTCCGAGGATAATATCATGTTTAGAGGTTGCCGGTAAAACTAAGAATTCAACCTCTTCAGTTCTTGAGTGAACTCCATCACTAAGTGTGACCGGGAAAGTAATGACACCCCGCGGGTGCATTATTTCCCCACCAAACCCAGAAATGGGTGCGTGATTAGGTTGTAATCGTTCTTTATCCTCTTCCTCAAGCTGTTCAAAGCACTGCTCATACATAATGTCGAATGTACTACTAGTGTCGAAGAACACATATTGTGACCGGTAGTGTCCGAATAAGGCAGTAATTATCAAAGGGTTTTTTTTACATGGTCCTCCTTTGATACGAGAAAAAATGACTGGCTCATTTTTCCACTCTTCATCCTCAAATTTTTTCCTCTTCCCGCTGGTCTGCTGGCCTCCGTGAATCATATGAACGTTCAGATCTTTTATTTGCCTTTTGGCTAGGCCCTGGTTGTCCTTTGCGGGAGGTTTACCAGCCCCTGGTCTTACATTCTTGACCAAATGGTTTAACTTCCCGTTTTTTACTGCTGCCTCTATTTCATTTCTTAAGTCCACACATTCGTTTGTGTTATGCCCTATGTCATCATGGTACGTACAACGTTTATTACTGTCAAGGAATGATTTCCTTGGTAATGGTTGAGGCTTGCGAAAAGTCAGATTCTCTGTCGTGAGGATTTCTGATGGAGATTTTGACAACTGAGTCCAACTGTTATTGGAAGAACGTGCGGGAAAGTTACGTTTGTTCTTGTTGCTAATCAATGATCTCGCATCAAATTGCTTTGGTGCTTATGTACTTGGTTGCAGTCTAGACCAAATTGGCCCCTTGGCCTGTCGGTTTGGTCTTGGGGTTTGGAATTCGACTCTCGGCACTTGTTTTTGGCTGCCGGATCCCAAGGTTTTCTCAGTTCTTGCGAATAGCTTAGCTGACGTCATGATTTCGTCCCAAGATTTTGGCATACCATCTCTTCCGGTTAAAGTACGAATCAGAGCTTCACTATTTACATTCTTTCGGAATGCTCCCCTCAGCATGTCTTCACTAACCCCGCCAATATTAAGGCTCTCATTGAAACGGGTAATGAAATCCTCAATGGATTCATTATTTCGCCTTACTACATCAAGTATTTCAGACGGGTCACGAGTGTGTTTCTTTTGCTGACTAAAGTGTTGGGAAAACTTTGCTACGAAGTCTTTCCAACTCTTAATGTGTCCGCAAGGCAATTTTTCAAACCATTCTCGTGCAGCTCCAGTAAATGTCAATGCGAACATATGACACCAGTATGGAAGAGTCCAACCACTGACTCCTCCAACCGCTTCGAACCTCAGCAAGTGATCACTGGGGTCCGTCATCCCGATATATGTCCCAACGGATGTTGGTATTTTTGCGTTTATCAGGAACGGAGCTGTCGCGATGGCCGGAATAAACTTTGATTTTTCTGCAAATGATTCCGGACGATATGGTTTGGAGAAATCGTGTTCCGTGTTGCTATAATATTCCGCGTGGCGAATAGCCGATCGCGGGTAACTAGCCTCTCAAAATGGAAGAAAACGGCTGTCTCCGCTGTAATAACTACATCCCGGATGATATGTCGAGTCGTGTCCGTCTAGTTCTTCTTCGTAAGACAGTACTCTCATATTTACGCGGGAACGAGGACGTAACCTTAGAATTTCTTTCTGGTATTGTTCTTCTGGGTGACTGTACTGAATATGACTTCCTCTTATTGGAGGAGAAACAGATCTCCTAGGAGGGTCGTCATAGCTCAGGGTACGGGCATGAAATCGTTCATTCCGTACCCTTCGTCCATATTCAGCGGCCAGACTCTCTTGTTTGATACGGTACCACTCATCTGGAGACAAAAGTTCTTCAGATCTATGGCTTGCTGTATGAGTTTTTGCCGGGGTTGAGTCACCTGAATTTTCTTCGATGTTCAATTCTAGGTGATTCCGGCGATTATTTCTCATAACTCGCCCAAGATCTCCCAAATTGGAACCTCTCTGAGCTGTTACTCCCTAGATCATTGGGAGGGGTACCAGCTGGTGTTACTGCATTTCTCGTACCCACTGGAGCAGCGCCTGCAAGTGGGGTAAAATGCTTTCGAGTTGATGAACCACCCAAAGTAAAACCTCAGGGTGTCACAACATCATCTTGCTCATCAAGAGTAAGATTCTGAGCGAACAATGACGTTACCCTTTCACGTGTTTCTAGATTAGTAACACGTGGAGTTTGCTCTGAGGTCCCCGTCGGCCATTTGGGAATTTGGCTCATATCGTAACTTCGAAAACAAAAATTGCTGTTCTAACAAAAAACATGGATGGCGCCAATGAAGAAACACGGATCTACTCCCCAAGTACGGGTCATAGATCCAATGAGTCAACATGGTAGGATACGGTTAACTGCCAAACGATATGAACCCAAATGCCTAAAGTCCAGTGACGAACACCTGCAAAACAGACACCGGGAGCTCGTTACGGGAAGGACAAGAGGGGGGGGGGGGTCTTCCCATAACCACCCTCCGGCGTGAGAATAAGTACTGTACTGTAGGAGATAACTCTTAAGTAAATTTAGAGAGTACTGTTAGAGTGAATGAATACCTCATGGTGATTGAGAGAGTATTTATAGCCGAAGGGTGTAGGAAGGTGATTGGGCCAGCTATCCTTTAAGAAGATGCCTGAATAACCGTCTGGACACGTGTCCGTATGTGATAGGTTCATCTTATACGTTGCATGTGCATGTATAACAACCTGGACACGTGTCACTTTATCATTGGTTAACGGGAGAATATTGGCCATGTGCACGGTTATAACGACCTTGCCAGATGTCACTGGTTGATTGGCCGAAAGATCACGTATTGCTCAAGAAAGCATCTTGGCAAGTCTTCTAGAAGATAATTGGTTATTGACAGCTGTCCCGGGGCATTTACCTCATGGTTATTTATGCGGAAGGATATTCCTTCTTGCGGATGCCCTTTGAGGGTGCTGTGATGCTTCCGCATGCGCTATGAAGGTGTTTCTTCCTCCACTGATTATGCGGGTTGTTTATGTGTCCCGTGGGTGCCTTATGAGGGACTTCTGATTGACCCGCGGGTAGTCCTTAAGGGTATTTGGGTCTTTTTGGTACCCTACCTCTATACAGGTCAACGTCTAATTGTCCCTGGTCAACATAACAAATCACTTGTTAGGTAATTTACGCCCTGTTCTTAAGTTTTTTTTAAACAAGGGAAAGGAAAGGAAAACTAAGGATAGTTAAAAAATGGGTGTTCTTGAATTTTTTAAGGATGGAAAGGAAAGGAGTAGTAGGAGTTAGGAGGGATTAAATTGATATTTTTTCTCAATAAGTTATCCTCCCAAAAATGGGATGATTACTAAGGATAACATATTTATCCTTTCCTTTCCTCTAATATCCCTCAAACTCAAGAACACACCTAATTAAAAAAAATTTCCTTCCATTCCCTACCTTTTCTTAT
Organism: Bidens hawaiensis; assembly: GCF_021521415.1. NCBI lineage: Eukaryota > Viridiplantae > Streptophyta > Magnoliopsida > Asterales > Asteraceae > Bidens > Bidens hawaiensis. The sequence continues at coordinate 71,571 of NW_027505409.1, read as the reverse complement.
CATTCCATCTCCTTTCCTTTTCTTTCCTTGGTTAAAAACAAGGCGTTAAGGAAACAATTAAGTTGTAAGATATCATGTATTGTTTTCATCTTTAGTTAATTATGATTTTCACATATGCATATATATATGTGTGTGTAAAACATTTTCTTAAATCAATCACATGATTGATCCAAATTAAATAAACCTGGATTCATTTTTCTGCATTCCATTGGGTTTCGCCATGACGTACAACTACGATTTCAGTAAATCTCCGGTTAACACCAGCACTACTACAACAAAATACAGAAATTACAAAATTAGAAGTTTTCAATAACCTAATTGAACTCGGCGATCAGTCTATAGATGTTCCAGTTCACACATCAAGTGGACATGAAAATGTGTATGGATCATGTATATACAAACAAAGCTCGACTAATTAAGCTACTAACCTTGAATTAGTTTCGTCCATTAATAAAATAAGAAGATGATCGTATCCGGATTTCTTTCTTTGTTGGCTCCGTTACGGTTTCAAAGATGCTTGACTTACCATACCAAAGCTTGATTTCGAGTTTCACAACTTTGGAGCCTTTTGTTTCCTTTAAATCTGCCTTTTTTCCTTTTTCAATTTGAAGCTGATTCGTTTATTATTTTTATATATTTTTAACAGGCCTTGCCAGCTTAGACATGCACAAATCGTGTATTTTTAAAACCGGAACCGGATAGAAACCGGTTATTTTTAGATCAGGTACAAAATGGGACTGGTTCCAGTCAAGAACCGGTTAAGAACCAGAACCAATCCGGTCGAATAATATGGGAACCCAGTGGAATCGGGTCCGATTTATACCCAAAAACCGGGTACACTGAGTTTTTTGAATTTTAAACAAATATAGCTGTTAGGAACCGGTTCCAACGGCTATATAGCCGTTTTTGGATCGTTGGAACCGGTTTTTAACCATATATACCTTACACACATACTATAAATAGCTAGGTGGTGTGTAGAAAGTGTTAAACCACTTTTAAAACTCTAAAACACACTTTAAATCACAATTAAGCTTAAACCGGCAATCAATGGCAAGTAATGACGATGTTGTTATGGTCATCGACACACCACGATGCTCCGAGGTTTGGGTTCATTATGATTTGTGTGTCATGACCGACTCACAAGAGATGGCGCAGTGCAAATATTGTTCCAAGTTTCTAAAAGCAGGGTCGAACTCCACGTTATGAAAGCATACCAATAAGTATTGCCGTGAGAAAAAGAGTTTGGATGCCAAGAAAGCGAAAGCGGGAGAGTCGTCCGGCTCTACAACTCAAGCACTTATCGCCGCCGGTAACAACGCTTAATCGTTGTAGAGCATGAGATTAAAACGACGAACCTTGTTTAAATTATTATGTTTAATAATGTTTGTAATATGTTGTGTTTTATAATAAAATGTTCATCGTTGATGTAATCAAGTGAAAGAATAATAAAACATGACTAATAATAAACAAAACAAAACTAGTTAATAAACAAAACAAAACTAAAAATTACTTGAAATTTGATCGATTGGTTCGTGTTACAAATTAAGTTACTAAAATAAATAAAAATTACAAGTCTTCAAACTCTTCTTCTTAGTCTTCGTCCTTGTCTTCTTCACCACCCGATATCTCGGAAGAAAGCCCTTCTGTAACATCCTACTTTTGATTATAATAAATAAATGAAATTTCGTTTATTCAATAAAGTGTCGTGTGTCGGTTTATATAAATAAACCATAAGATGATGGGATTGTACTTTAAAAGATGGAATAAGAGATGTGACGTGAGGTCGAAGACTCACTCAAAAATAAACCGATTACAACTATTAGATAGCGATAAGAGGGTATCGAACACAAGGAGTTTGTGGAATTAAACTATATTAAACTAAAGGCAAAAGTAAATTCAAATAGTTGGTTGTTTGGTTTTGATTAACGACAATAACTGAAATAATTAAACGAGTTTTAAACAATATGAGAAACAATGCTCTCTCCTGATTTCAGGTTTTCAATATTGATACAGTTAACGTTTACATGTGGGATGAACTACATAAACATAGTTCATGAAAATGCGTTTGACAGTGATAAAAGAGGACTAAGTACTTGAATTATGAAAACGCAAGGTTGTCACTCAATAATCAGTTTTATATAGTTAACCCTAATTCTCTTATACTAAATCTCGATTGCCTATGGTACCAAGAACGGATAATCAAGAACACGGATTTACACTATATTAACAATTACTAATCAAAATCATAATCACCATAGTAGTTTAATCATAGAATTAAAACACTATCCCACAAATAACATAAACGAATAACAAGTAATCAATTGAAACCCTTACAATTCGGGAGAGAACACGAAGAGTACTAGCCACTCATCATTCGGTGCATCATAACATAAATCAAAGTATGTAGATGAATCACCAATCCAATTCAATGATTACAATCACCAAACATAAATATTTGCTCTCCAAAATTCGTCTCTAAGGTGTTTTGGGATGAAAAGATAATGAAAAGCCCCTAAAAAAACGATTAAAATAACGCAGGAAAAGGGCAGTTACGACCTGGACCGTGGCCCACGGTCTCCACCGTGGGTCACGGTGGTGTTGTGAATATTATGGACCGTGGCCCACGGTGGAACCGTGGGTCACGGTGGTCCTTACGGTACTCTCAGAGGCCACGGTACGGTGGGGTCTGTTTCTTTTTGCACACATGGACCGTGGCTCACGGTGGGGACCGTGGGCCACTGTGGACTTCAACATTGCCTTCCAAATTTCACATGTTTTGGCCTCTCGCACGTCTTCGGCTCATTCGGTTTCCTCGGTATACACCATAATAGCCCCGAAACCTCCTTTGAACCTACAATTCACCAACAATACCGTAGTTATCTAATTCCACAAAATAAACAAATTCAAAACATGATTATTACGGCTTTAGATCAATTAAGGGTTGTCCCATGGACCACCCGTCACATTCCCACACTTAATCGTTGCTTGCCCCCAAGCAACATCTCAACACCAACTTCCTATTACATTCAACTTGTTTCCACCAATCTTACCACAATTCCGGTTCAGATAAGGTCCCAAGTCATACCCTATCCCCTTATTTTTATTTGTTGCACTAGTTCACTTAACTTTCCATTTAAACCATAGATTTCTAACCAAACCTAACATGCTTTCGGTTTTTACCCATACATAACACATTTACACATTAACCCTTTTTATTGGTGATTATCCATACATTTCATATTTAATCAATTCTCCTCGCATACGCTTGTACAATCATCAAATCTCCACCTATGTAAATGCTTATTGACATGAATACAAATCAAAAGGTCTTTAAACGGTTTGTAATGGGGCCAGGTGTAAGGGTATGGAAGGGAATTTTTGAAAGTAGCTCAAGCGACCCGATCCGAATTATTACAAACAAACTAAGTAGAAAAACTAATAATAAAATAAACAACTATAAACATCACTAACTTCTCGTTTTCTTTTCTCTTTTTTTTTTCTTTTTTTTTCCTTTTTTTCTCCAAACATAATATTTTGAACATTGCATACATAAACATTGCAATTCTAATACAAACTTTTTTTTTGATCTAATATAATACTTGAACATTACATACTAGCAGATAAACATAATGCTTCACATCTCTAACTGATAAATACTAAAACAATTACATAGAAACCTATTAAGTCGGATCGTTTCGCAATATAACACCGGGGTTGATTAAATGAAATAATTGGCCCAATAAAGTTTTCTAAAGGAACCAACCCCCCGCCCCTCACATAACCATCCTCATATGTATAATGTATGAGGCCCCAACCCCCCAAAACCCACATTCTCGCTCATCCAGACGAGGCTTCACCTATGTGCCTCTATCACTTTTGCACTCATACCAAGCTAAGATCTCGAAATGCACTAATTGTACAAGTTCTATCGGAGAATATAAACCTTCTCACCAAACAATACTTTCCCTAATTCTCAAGTGTAAATAAACGTGTTATGCAAGTTATTACACCGAAAGCTTGCTAACCTTGGTTAGAAAACTATATAATCTCCTTTTAAAAACAACTAGGCACATGTTATTTAGGGAATTGTGACCATGAAAAGGAACCAAAATTTTACCCCGCCATCTTACCACTTTCCGATTCTTTTAAACACATATTTTTTTTTATTTTTCTATTTTTCTAATTTTTTTTTGATTTTTTTTTAATTTATTTATTTATTTTTTATTTTTTTTAAAAATTTTCAAAACAAACGAAAATTTTTCTCATCCCCACACTTGGGATACATTGTCCCCAATGTACGGTTTTAAGAAAAATAAAACAAATCACTTGGTAAACACAACCTTCATTCCAACACATTCCCATAATACTTAATCAAAAGTATTTTGTCTACCACCCATCCACCCAAAAACACATAAAGACACACAAAAAAAATAACAACTATACAGTAATATACAGAACAATGTTCACCTGGCATCACGCGGCTAGATCAGTTGTAAGGCGAGTGGGCCGGCCCAAAGATAGATGTTATGAATTCTGAAAACTGGCCGAAGTTAAACGCCTCATCGCCGCTGCTGCTTCCTTCTCCTTGTGGTGGTGTTGGTGCTATTGACTGCATTGGGCTGACCCGCATTGAATGATGAAGTGGTGGTTCGGGATATCGTACTGAACCGTCATACGGAGGAAGAGTCGTGTAATCTACCATTTGTGGATCCGACACTACCGGTTCACCTGCATGCCATTGATCATGCATCCTTCGATTCCTATCATCCAAGTATCTCATATTCATTTCATGTTCTCGCCCATAAGCATTGGCACGGCTCCACGTCTCTAACCTGTCGAGCCTCTCTTTTGCGGCCCGTTCAGCATAGGCCCCCATAAAATTCTGATGATCGAATAGTGCACGCGACTCATCTGACCAATTTCCATACGTGGAGGGCCTATGCCTTTCCACCACCTCATTCATTGACCCCACATGGGCCCAATTATTCCCGTAAGAGTTATAACCATCCGAATAGTCCCAACCCCCGTGTTGGGAACTGCTGCCACCGCCCACATCCATGTAATCGGGCTCCCCTACCTCTTTCACCTGTTCAATCTCATCATCATCATCCTCCACTTCAACATCCTCTCTTGCTACTCTCCATCTCACCTTATCACACATAAGCACATGATGCCTAGCAGTTTGTGTGTACTCCCAACCCGGCAAATCTGACAACTTAAACTCTTTAAATACCTTGGTCATTCCCACCGACTCGACAGTTATCACACCATGATTCTATAGCAATGCTGTGATCAGTCGACAATGTGGAATTAAATTCCGCTTATTTCTTTCTCGGCTGATCCAAATATTATGCATGACAAGATATCGGTAAGAAATAAGGGGCGTCCCACACACCAAGACATACAATATGGGAACATCACAGTTTCGCACTATCGAAATATCTCCCCTTCGAGGCATCACGTTGTACAAGCAAATAAACATCAATAACTTTGCCTCAATCTTCAAATCCTTTCTCTTTATCTGATCACCCGAACCTGCACCCCTTTTAAGAACCTTTTCAAGAATGTGGTGCCATTGAGGGTGCTTGTCGGGGCAGTCAAATAAGTCTTTGGTAGAAGGGTAGATGTATGAATTGCTTGGTTTAGTGTCAAAAAGCGCGATCTGATTAAATGAGTCAAATGACATCACCACTTCTTGACCTCCCACCGCCCCCATCAATTTCATGTCATTACCTTTTTTGTATGCGGGACATCTTATTGTGGACACCCATTCTTCAATCTCTCGATCGTACAAAGTGTTAGTTTCTTCATCATAACACTTTACAGCTGCTTCCCAACCCAAAGCTTCAAATTTGTCAACTATCCCAAAAGCCTCAAAACCGGGATCGGTTACCTCCTTCTTACACATGTATCCTTATATTCGTTTATTCAACGTAGCCTTTTTATCAATGAACAGCTCCGCTTGCCATTCCGATGCATACTTTGATAATCCTCCACCTTTCCAAGTGGGTTTTACCGTTTGTACTTGCACATATGCTTGCTCTTCCTGCATCCTCTGTCTCTTTGCTTGGGCTGCTCGCCCACTTGAAGATGATGCCTTTGACTTTCCCTTATCCGAAGTTCTACCCACCTACACACAACAAACATCCCAAACAAACCAAGTTAAGTCAACATAAACTTCCCCACACTTGCTTGTTACTATGGTTGTGGATAATCACTTGTTAATCAATTGACCAAAAATTTAAACACTTCTTCAACAAATAATTTCCAATTAATCAATATAACAAACATATGTTATAACATTTATTCACTAGCCACAACCATAATGCATAATCATTAAACTAATTACTTCCAATAATCAAGTGGGTATATAAAACAATTGAAACCCTTACAATTTGGGCGAGAACACAAAGAGTACTAGCCACTCATCATTCGGTTCATCATAACATAAATCAAAGTACGTAGATGATTCTCAAATCCAATTCAATTATTACAATCACCAAACTCAAATACTTGCTCTCCAAAATTCGTCTCTAAGGTGTTTTGGGATGAAAATATAATGAAAAGCCCCTCAAAAAATGATTAAAATAATGCAGGAAAAGGGCAGTTACGACCTGTACCGGGGTCACGGTGATGTTGTGAATATTATGGACCGTGGCCCACGGTGAAACGGTGGGTCACGGTGGTCCTTGCGGTACTCTCAGAGGTCACGGTACAGTGGCCTCTATTTCTTTTTGCACACTTGGACCGTGGCTCATGTGATACCTGGAAAAATAAAAAGTATTATTATATTCCATAAATGAGATTAAGACATGTTTAGGCTGGATTAAGTGAAGACTAAGACCCATAAGTTAAATATAGTATTTTAAGCTAAGAATGAATGGAATATATACATTGTAAAACATGTAAAAAGTGAGACGAAATAAAGAAATTCCAGTGATAAATGACGGAGAAACGAACGTATTCGGTTAAATGTGTAAAAAATCAACATGACATTCGAGAAAGTTTCCAGGGGTGAATCCATTTGAATCTTTTAGAGGATCGAAAACCGAGAATGCAGGCGAAAACGTGACTCAATTCTGAGTTATAAAGAAGCGGGAAAATGCAAATTAGTAGTTTTGAACACGGTCGTTAAAGCACATGTACCGATGAGCTTGTAAAAGTCGATATTATCTCTGTATTTGATGTTTAGCATTTATATAAAATAAATCAAATAGACACCATAAGTTTGGATGAGTTGCTTTTGGGAAAAACAACACTAGTTTTATTAAGTTCGGAATAACACATAATCGACATTGGGCAACAATCGTCAATAACTTATTAACGGAAATAATAAGTTAACTAGACAAATTTAAGTCAAGAACGGAATAAGAATAAGTATTTCGACGAAATGTATTTGGAAAATACCACGTCACTCGAAGTAGCGGGTTCGTTGGAGCGAGATACCGAAATGCGATCGCAAAACACGTTTAAAACCGCAATATATAAGTGGGCCTACCCCCACTTTACCTTCATTTCAATATTATTTCTGCATTTTAGAGAGAGAGAGTTAGAGAGAGGTTAGAGATTTCCTGCAAGGTGGCTGGCGGCCGATGGCGGTCCGGCAGCGGCTGACGGTGGCCGGTGGTGGTCCGACGCGGTGGTCCGGTGGCGGCCGAAGCCCTTCTTCTACCCGGAACCATTTTTCGACGTCCCGAACGCGATGGTAAGATCCGTTTATCCTAAATATGAGCTTAATTTCGTTAAAAACTCGTTTTAAAATCTGGATAGATTGTAATAGTTTTGCATGTCCGCAGAGATCGGTCTATAACTAAAGATCTAACGGTCCGATCATCTTGATATTTTAAAAAACAGTTAATAACCCATAGATAATCATTTTGAACGGTGGAGATGAGGATCGGAGTTGCTTAAGCTGGGTTTCTAAACCCGTTTTTGTGTTCAGCTCGTTAGGCGGATTTTGAAAGCACAGCTCTAAAGAAATGCAGATTTCGGGAGATCTGACCAGCGGATCGAGCTGAAATTTTTTATGAACCTTCCTAACATATAGATATTTTATTCCACCGAAGGGATCGATGATCAGATGTTTAGATGGTGAGTTATAAGCTTCGTAAGTTACTGGTCAGATTATAGAACGAAAATAGTTTCTTAAAACAAGTTGCATGTAGGTTTTGAGGTGTCGTAAAAACGAACGCGTTGATGTAGAAACGTTCGTGATGGAGAAACGTTCGTGACGCAAAAACGAACGCGTTGATGTATCCGGATCGCATTGCATGCGGGGTTTGAACAGATTTCTAGAATCGAACCGTACGCGAGGATGTATATTGTTTATACCTTTAAGTGTTGAAAGAATTGGATAACGAGAGAGTAGTATAAATATTGTTATCGGAAATAACCTGGACCATGAAAATCTTGTTAATAGTTATTAGAAAACCGTTAGTAAATATCGAGTAATAAAAATGGTACAATTGAGACTTAGACGATTTCGTGCGTTTGTATATATATACATTTATAAACACGATATTTGGACTAAAATAGTTTATCCGGATAGTGACCACAATTAATATTAAAAATAAATATATACTTTTAGAAAATGTAAACTTTTATATAAAATATGAAAACAAAGTTTTTATATTAAGAATATTAATATAACACGTTTCGGAATAAAAAATAATAACGATTATATTATGTTTTGTTAAGACATTGGTATATAATATATTTGTCAGAATTCAAACAATCGTCTATTAATAAAAGAATATTATATTTTAAAATAACTATATATACTTTTATTAAATAACGTCCAAATGTAGTTTCAAAATCATATATTAGTTTTACAACGATTATTTGAAACTATGGTGTTCCAATATATTTATAAGATATTTTAAAACATTCGATTCAGTTACGGTTTTTCCTAAAGAAAATAAAAGTTTGTAATTTAGTTATTAAAATTATAATAAATAAGACACGTGAGGATAAACAAATGTTACGATAGGATTCCATTTGTATCTATATTTATGTGTTAATATACTTGGTATTAAACATAGGAATCCGGTTATCATTTGGATGACTATTAATAAGATCTTGACGTTGATTGGCATGTTATCACACATATATGTTATTTGAGCTGAGGCAAATGTGAGTTTTCTCATAAATCCCCACTTATAAATGTTTTACTGATTTATAAATGTTTTTTTGGGGAAAAGTATGTAAAGAAAAGGGCTATATATTTTACAAATTGTGTTAAATGGGATGAGTCATTATAAAAGGAAAAACCGTTAACCTAGGAAAATGGGCTAAAAATATTTGTAGATCTATCATGGCGACGCCCCCCACTCTTCCAGTCGCTCTGGTTGAAAAGGTGGGAATATTTTGATTTTGGTATGTTTCGAGCTTATTATAATGATAGTCATACATGTGTTGTACTCTTTGCTCGTTTACAACTAACACGTTTTGTTTAAGAAATATATAGATATGTTTGGAAAAGTGGAAAATTAAATTCCCATTGATAAGAATGATGAATAATGAGAATTATCATTGATAAGAATGATGAATAAATGTGTGTAAAGTCGAGAACTGTTACATCGTGGTTTTTAATTAAGAAACTCATCAACATTCGTGTTGACAAAATTATTTTAACATACTTTTTAGGTAAATGAAGAAAATGGATGCTTCGTGAAGGATTCGGGAAAATGGTGTTGTGCGTTTGAATGAATGATAATTGGACTTGTAATTTAAAATAGAACCGTGCATGTTTGACACGTGTAAAACTCTGATATTTAATAAAGTCCAACTAATGGTTCATTATTTTGAATATGATTGGCTAAACAGCGTCTGTCACCGCCCAAATTAGTTGATTAAGTCTTCCGCTATTAAGTTTAGGTTTTTGGGGTGTGACAGAAGTTGGTATCAGAGCCAATAGTTATAGCAAACTAGAAATTTTGAAGACATTTCTAGACTATAACCCAATATTTAGAACAAACTTTTTCCCACTTCACGAAGCTGAAAGATTTTGTAAACAACTTTTCATAAGAATTGAAAAAGAGAAGTTGCATTTAATCTGTTTATGTATAATGTGAAATTTAATTGATAAATTTCTATATGTTGTTTAAATATTAATGTTATTAGGACTACTTTGTACGGATTATGTCACAAACGTCTTATTCACACACTATAAAAGAAATATACAACATTTATAGTGAGTTGAGAGACGTTCGTGACGCAAAAACGAACGCGTTGATGTATCCGGATCGCATTGCATGCGGGGTTTGAGCAGATTTCTAGACTCGAACCGTACGCGAGGATGTATATTGTTTATACCTTTAAGTGTTGAAAGAATTGGATAACGAGAGAGTAGTATAAATATTGTTATCGGAAATAACCTGGACCATGAAAATCTTGTTAATAATTATTAGAAAACCGTTAGTAAATATCGAGTAATAAAAATGGTACAATTGAGACTTGGACGATTTCGTGCGTTTGTATATATATACATTTATAAACACGATATTTGGACTAAAATAGTTTATCCGGATAGTGACCACAATTAATATTAAAAATAAATATATACTTTTAGAAAATGTAAACTTTTATATAAAATATGAAAACAAAGTTTTTATATTAAGAATATTAATATAACACGTTTCGGAATAAAAAAATAATAACGATTATATTATGTTTTGTTAAGACATTGGTATATAATATATTTGTCAGAATTCAAACAATCGTCTATTTATAAAAGAATATTATATTTTAAAATAACTATATATACTTTTATTAAATAACGTCCAAATGTAGTTTCAAAATCATATATTAGTTTTACAACGATTATTTGAAACTATGGTGTTCCAATATATTTATAAGATATTTTAAAACATTCGATTCAGTTACGGTTTTTCCTAAAGAAAATAAAAGTTTGTAATTTAGTTATTAAAATTATAATAAATAAGACACGTGAGGACAAACAAATGTTACGATAGGATTCCATTTGTATCTATATTTATGTGTTAATATACTTGGTATTAAACATAGGAATCCGGTTATCATTTGGATGACTATTAATAAGATCTTGACGTTGATTGGCATGTTATCACACATATATGTTATTTGAGCTGAGGCAAATGTGAGTTTTCTCATAAATCCCCACTTATAAATGTTTTACTGATTTATAAATGTTTTTTTGGGGGAAAGTATGTAAAGAAAAGGGCTATATATTTTACAAATTGTGTTAAATGGGATGAGTCATTATAAAAGGAAAAACCGTTAACCTAGGAAAAGGGGCTAAAAATATTGGTAGATCTATCGGGGCGACGCCCCCCACTCTTCCAGTCACTCTGGTTGAAAAGGTGGGAATATTTTGATTTTGGTATATTTCGAGCTTATTATAATGATAGTCATACATGTGTTGTACTCTTTGCTCGTTTACAACTAACACGTTTTGTTTAAGAAATATATAGATATGTTTGGAAAAGTGGAAAATTAAATTCCCATTGATAAGAATGATGAATAATGAGAATTATCATTGATAAGAATGATGAATAAATGTGTGTAAAGTCGAGAACTGTTACATCGTGGTTTTTAATTGAGGAACTCATCAACATTCGTGTTGACAAAATTATTTTAACATACTTTTTAGGTAAATGAAGAAAATGGATGCTTCGTGAAGGATTCGGGAAGATGGTGTTGTGCGTTTGAATGAATGATAGTTGGACTTGTAATTTAAAATAGAACCGTGCATGTTTGACACGTGTAAAACTCTGATATTTAATAAAGTCCAACTAATGGTTCATTATTTTGAATATGATTGGCTAAACAGCGTCTGTCACCGCCCAAATTAGTTGATTAAGTCTTCCGCTATTAAGTTTAGGTTTTTGGGGTGTGACAGAAGTTGGTATTAGAGCCAATAGTTATAGCAAACTAGAAATTTTGAAGACATTTCTAGACGATAACCCAGTATTTAGAACAAACGTTTTCCCACTTCATGAAGCTGAAAGATTTTGTAAACAACTTTTCATAAGAATTGAAAAAGAGAAGTTGCATTTAATCTGTTTATGTATAATGTGAAATTTAATTGATAAATTTCTATATGTTGTTTAAATATTAATGTTATTAGGACTACTTTGTACGGATTATGTCACAAACGTCTTATTCACACACTATAAAATAAATATACAACATTTATAGTGAGTTGAGAGACCGCTTCCACCTACCTATGTTATGCTAGAAACTGTGCACATACTTCTATAACCTACTCCCCTACTAGCTTTAGGCTACATGTCATCTTTCTGCACAGGTCAATTTGCATTTGCTATTGTTGCCTATCCTATGGCTAACTCAAGTAATAAGTGGCTGAGGATGACAATGTCACTCTACCTCTACCGATTCTTGAGGTTGTGTAACTTGGTTGTGGGTGCTACAGCTGTTTCGATTCAGGTGTTAGAACCATTGATTAAGTGCTTGGACCTTTTGTAATTTTCTCTTGTAGATCTTGATAGGCATCGCATGCCTTTGATGTTTTGGCATGGAAAATTTAAAAACTTGTGATTGGTGCTGATGCGTATTCACACTTATTTTAATAGTTATTTTATTAACTTTTAAACAAATATTATAATTTTCCAAGTTAAATTGTCACAATGATCCTTTGACTGATATATTGGTTATTGTGCGAACTGATTATTTCCTAAATTTAGTCACCCGCATATAATAATTAATAATAAATGTTGTTTATCTATGTTATCCAAGAATAACATAAACGACAATATGCCACTGAAAACAAGACACAATTGTGCTAGTAGAGGATATGGAATACCGACCTACTCTGAAGGATTATCCCAAGTAATCTCTCGACACGTTAACACTGTTTTAGAATAGTGAAAAAGCCAATGCCTATATTTCCGTATTAATATTCCAACTGTGGCGTGAAGTCTTGGTCAATTTTGGTGTATGCGGGTTACACAAAATAAAGTCCTTGTATGGATACAAAAATATATAAATAAATAACCTAGGAAAGGGCCTAAAAATATTGGTAGTTCTATCGGGGCGACGCCCCCCACTCTTCCTGTCGCTCTGGTTGATGTAAGGCCCCGAACCCGGTAGCCCTACTTTAGCGTCAGATTTACTCATAAACACAGTTCTGACAAATCAGAGTTCATTAAAACTTTCGCGGAATATAAAAACTTTCATGAAACGTTACAACAATCCAATCTTGCCTTAATTAAACATTCTTGTCTTTCAAAATAAACGTCAATTACATTAAAACATCTTGAGTCTTCAGATGACAGTCTCCTATTCGCCCACCATGTGCCCGCTTAAGCTAGCTGTCTCATTCTACTCACCTGCGTGCATACTAAAAGTCAGCTACGCTGAGTGAGTTCTAGTTAATCAAGCAACTTATCATACAACCACTACATACAATATATACGTATCCGAAGACACATAGTCCACAGTCTAACATGCCACTGCTTAACCACTTAATTACCCCTATAGCTTAGCCTCTTAATTACCCCTACAGCTTAGCCACTTATGCCACTTTATGCCACTTGATGCCACTTTAATAACGAATATCGTTATGCCACTTTGCCACTTTAATAACGAAGTCACGTATAGGCTTACTCTACCACGTACTATCGTCATGCCACTAACACTCTTACTAGACTCTGCCACTTCTATCACAATCTACCCCTACTTGTCTACAGCACACTTTATATCAATACAATATTTACATCATAAGCAAGTCACATCATAGAATACATACACACTAACAACCACTTGACAATCACTATCCTTGGCGATACGTGCAATATCCGAAGATCGTTCACGTACCGACAAGCATTACATAATAGCTACTTGTATAACATCTATACACTTACCACTTAAGGTAAGTGTATTCACACTTTCACATCTAACCTGCTTACCTTACCACTTAGCCTCTTATTTACACCTACCACCTTGCCACTTTGCCACTTTAATAACGTATAACGTTATGCCACTTTGCCACTTTAATAACGTAAAACGTTATGCCACTTTGCCACTTTAATAACGTAAAACGTTATACCACTTTGCCACTTTAATAACGTATAACGTTATGCCACTTTGCCACTTTGCCACTTTAATGACGTAGTCACGTATAGGCTTACCCTACCACGTACTATCTTCATGCCACTAACACTCTTACTACACTCTTGCCACTTCTAACACGCTCTACCTCTACTTGTCTACAACATGCTTCATATCATTTACATAATAAGCAAGTCACATCATAGCATTCATACCCACGTAATAACGATGGCACGTACAGGCTTTCCCTATCACGCGCTCACGTTATGCCACTAACACCCTTAGACTCTTGCCACTTCTAACACACTCTACCTCTACCTGCCTATATCACACTTCATATCAGTTCAGTATTTACGTAATGAACAAGTCACATCGTAACATTCATACACGCTATCAACCACTTGGAATTTACTATCCTTTGCGATACGTGCAATATCCGAAGATCGTTCACGTACCGACAAGCATTATAAAACATATACCTCGTATAACATCTATAGCATACACTTACCACTTAAGGTAAGTGTATTCACACTTCACATCGAGTATGCACACAGCCCCGAAAACATAACAAGGAATGGGGCTAGAAACTCACCTGAACTCTGCTTCTTCCTCCGATAGTTGTAAATCCCTTCTTTAACTGAGCTCGGGTGACTGTATAAGTTACACGTATCAATACTTGCCTGATTTAATCTGGTGGCCTAGTATTAGCTTACTTTTACTTATCGTTTTTAATCTATTTTCTAATCGAACTTGACTTTAGGCGAAGTTAAACCTTAGGCGAACTTGGCTTTAGGCGAAGTTGTCATCAGGCGAACTTAGCTTTAGGCGAAGTTATCAGTTAGGCGAACTTGGCCGTAAGCGAAGTTATCAATTAGGCGAACTTGGCCTCAGGCGAAGTTACCAGTTAGGTGAACTTGGCCGTAAGCGAAGTTATCAATTAGGCGAACTTGGCCTCAGGCGAAGTTATCGCTTTGAAGGCGAAGTTATCGCTTTGAAGGCGAAGTTGCCCAGTTCGTGGCGAAGTTGCCCAGTCCAGCCGCTGTTTGGTTTCTATCAAGCATTTTGGCGATTTTAACACCCTTGTTATGGTTCAACATCACCCACTACGTTCCCCAACCGTTTTCGGTCGTTTATACACTATAAAGCTTGGATCTTTAAACTTCAAAGATCAAGAATCATACCTTTTTAAGCTTGTTTGGATCTCGTTTAACTTATTTAATCACAACTAATCGCTCACCCTCTCTCGGATCTTGTTCGTTCCTCTCCTCGGCCGCCGGCGGTGTATGTGGTGTGTGTGTTTTAGGTGTGTGTAGAGATATGGATAAATGGATGGAATGGAAAGGATTGGGGTTTAAAAGGGTATTTATACTCCCTCAAGCCCATGGACCGAAGGTCCATATTTCCTTTTGGTCCATATCCAAACCCATCTAATTATCCTACTAAGTCTTCATATTATGCTGTTCCACTAACTCGTTTATTTCACCCGACAAAATAATATATTAAATATTACTTAGAAATTTCGGGATGTTACAGTTGAAAAGGTGGGAATATTTTGATTTTGGTATGTTTCGAGCTTATTATAATAATAGTCATACATGTGTTGTACTCTTTGCACGTTTACAACTAACACGTTTTGTTTAAGAAATATACAGATATGTTTGGAAAAGTGGAAAACTAAATTCCCATTGATAAGAATGATGAATAATGAGAATTATCATTGATAACAATGATGAATAAATGTGTGTAAAGTCAAGAACTGTTACATCGTGGTTTTTAATTGAGAAACTCACCAACATTCGTGTTGACAAAATTATTTTAACATACTTTTCAGGTAAATGAAGAAAATGGATGCTTCCTGAAGGATTCGGGAAAATGGTGTTGTGCGTTTGACTGGATGATAGTTGGACTTGTAATTTAAAATAGAACCGTGCATGTTTGACACGTGTAAAACTCTGATATTTAATAAAGTCCAACTAATGGTTCATTATTTTGAATATGATTGGCTGAACAGCGTCTGTCACCGCCCAAATTAGTTGATTAAGTCTTCCGCTGTTAAGTTAAGGTTCTTGGGATGTGACAGCTCACGGTGGGGACCGTGGGCCACGGTGGACTTCAGCCTTGCCTTCCAATTTTCACATGTTTTGGCCTCTCGCATGTCTTCGGCTAATTCGGTTGCCTCGGTATACACCATAATAGCCCCGAAACCTCCTTTGAACCTACAATTCACCAACAATACCGTAATTATCTAATTTCACAAAATAAACAAATTCAAAACATGATTATTACGGCTTTAGATCAATTAAGGGTTGTCCCATGGACCACCCGTCAAGATGGAATGGGCCTTAGATCCATGGCCTTAAGGGAGTATAAATACCCCTTAAACCTAAACCTTTCCAATTTTATCCATCTCTACACCATAGCCTACACCTTGAAAAACACACACAACATCATCCTATATCCCGAACCAAGATCCGAAGGCGAAAACCCGAGCTTGTTGGTGCTGGAACGTTGTAACGAAACTAAACAACATCAAGACTAGACCGTTTTCGTGAACCGACTCGTTTAAGGTACGTTTATATAGAAAACTTGTTCCTTTAGGTTCGGATTACGTCTAGAAATCATAGATCTGGTTGAGTGTGTTAAAAACGAACCCAACACAACAAATCCTACTGAAATCCGTTATCAATAGAGAGGTTAATTTGCCAAGTGTATAATCGGGTCTATAATGAAACAAATCGCACCCCTTAAACATGAATGTTTGGCTGATTTGATGGTTAGGGTTTGTAGGCGCTTGGATTGCGAGTTCAATGGTACCAGTTTCATGTTGTTTCGTTAAGAATCGAAGGTTTAATTGCAGACTGGTGTATGTTGACTATTTCGTGTTCTTGATAATTTTGACTTTGACCCTGGGTCAAAGTCTTGATAAGACTGATGCAATTCGTTATGGTAAGATAACGAATTAGTTCATCCATTCGTTATGTCTAGATAACGAATTAGTTCAACCATTCGTTAAGACAAGATAACGAATTAGCTCACCCAGTTCGTTACGTCAAGATCACGAATTAGGCTAACGAACAGGATAAAGAACCAGATAATGAAGCAGGTGATTTGTTACTCGCCAATTTGTTACAATCAAGATAACGAATTAAGTCATGTTCAGATGACGAATTGGAATGACGAATCAGATGATGATAAGAGACGAATCAGGATAATGAATTAAGGAAGATTACATAACGAATCAGAGGCAATTCGCTATCACGAATTAGAAAATAATTTAAAATTCTAATGGAAAATGTGTTAAGACAGTTAATAGAAATAAAATTTTTCCAAGCTGACCTAGCAGCTCGACCCAGCCAGGGGCTCTGCCCCTTGGACCCTGCTAGGGGTTGCCGCCCTTAGAACCCCGCTGCCAAGGGCGCTGCCCCCGGACCCCCGTTCATTAAGGGTTATAATTAAACTAGATACCATGATTCGAGTAGTGATAGTTAATTGATATATGTAATTATTATACAATTAGCCGTGCACAGCTCAAGAAAGGAATAACAATTAACGGTGAACGTAACCGAGTTCAGGTGAGTTTCTAACCCCATTTCCTTGTTATGTTTTCGGGGTTGTGTGCATACTCGATGTGATAGTTAATACACTAACCTTAAATGGTAAGTGTATGCCATATATGATTTATATGTTAGTGATGTATACCTTGAATGTGAACGAAAGCTTGTCGGTATGTGAACGATCTTCGGATATTTCACGTATTGACAAGGGAGGTATGTATATAATAAATGAATGCGAATGACAGATATGTGTACAACATATGAATATGTATGAATCAGTAAAGAATGTATATGTATGTTACGAGTATGTAAAGACAGAATGTATGAAGACGAAGAAGTAAGGGATCAAACCCTAATAATATCTTAGATAAAGAAGAAAGGGATCAGACCATAATAATATATGAGATAGAGAAATGAAGAGGGATCAGACCCTACTAATATCTGAGATAGACAAGAAAGGGATCAGACCCTAATAATAACCGAGATAGACAAAGGAAAGAGGGATCAAACCCTAATAATATCTGAGATAGAAAAGAAGGGATCAGACCTAATAATATCTGAGATAGAAAGGACGGTAATTATATATTATGAAAGTAATAAAGTATGAACGTATGTATGAAGTTATGTAATGAAAGTAAACTAGTAAAGTAATTATTATGTATCTTCGGATGCATAATTGAAGGTAAGTATATGTATTGTAAAATGTATGATTAACTAGAAATCGCTCAGCGTAGTTGACTTTTAGTATGCACGCAGGTGAGTAGAATGAGACAGCTGGCTTGAGTGTGGACACATGGCAGAAGAATAAGAGTCTGGCATCTGAAGACTGATGATGTTTTATATTTAATGTTTTAAATTTGAAAGACAAGAATGTTTTAAGACAAGTTATGGTTTATTATGTAATGTTTATGAAAGTTTTATATTCCGCGTAAAGTTTTAATTAACTCTGATATTTAAAATTGTGTTTACGAGTAAATCCAAGGCCAAAAGTGAGGTACCGGTAACGGGGCCTTACACCTTCTTCCACTTCCTCATCATGAATTGGACGCTCTAGTGGTATTTGGTCTTCAAAGTTTGCCTTGTTTTGTATACGATCCACCGCATCCAAATGATCCTTCAGGCAAATGCACACCTCTAGAGACTTGGGAGTTAGTTTTGTTCTTCGCATTGATAATACCCTCCCACTAAAAGAAAAAACTGATTCTGAAGCTACTTTGAAGCTTGGACGCCAAGCAAGTCATGGCCATGGCGGATAGAATAGGAAATTCGTTTTGCTTTCCTTTCCACCAAGACATAATATTAATGTTGCGAATTTTATCGACCGTTGCACCCACAACATAGTTTGCTCCACTATATCAACCAAGTTCACTTGTTGGTGTGTTTTCCCTTTGCCGCTTAGCCGCCGACTCACGAACAACATTCATCAAATTTATAAGCTTTGTAACAACTCGGTTTTTTAAAATAATATTTTATTCATTGATCCGAATCGTTTTACATTCGGGAAACTTTATCGATAAACGTATCGCGTTATTCAAGTTTATATTATTTTATTAATATTTGCTTATCATATTCAATTAATATAAATATAACCACTTTGATTTATATTCAAATTTAACCCAAACTTAAACCGTTAGCTTATATTGTAACCACCTTTAAACTTCAGGGTCCATTTTGTAACATTGTTATAACCCATTTATTTTCTGGATAACCATAACCCAAACCAGGAGCCGTATTCAGTTTCTTGTACCCGAATACGAAATTGGCTAGCTTGGACAATAATTTTTGTACCAAACTTTGAAATTGAATCAGGGATATTATTCTTCTTGCCAAATCGAGTCCACCGACGTAAGGAATTAGGAAATTCGATCTTAAACAATACGAATTGATATTATTAGGGATCTTTAACCCGTTTACTGATATATATTAAGTCTACCATAATAATACAATTAAACACTCATATAGCACCCCCTTTGCAGCGCCAACTAAACCTCTATACCTAATTATTCTATATCGACCTCTACATCTGCGTTCTGATCTCTATTCACGTCGGCGACAGTTTACGCTAATTGGCCATTGGTTTATCAGTGTTTAAGGTAAATAATCATACTAACAAATTCGTCGTGAGGTCATGATCATTAACCCTAATCCTAATTGAATCGGATTAACCGATTGATCTTCGTTAGGGTTCTTAGTTGAACCTGTCACCTGCGTCTGTTTAGTTTTAAATGTTCGATGTTGTATTGTAACCAGTTAGCACCCTAGCCTAGTTGGCTAGGGTGGTGGTGTTAAGATTCTGGAGTGGCTGGTCACGGCTTCAAACCCCTGCCACCCCGTATTTGCCTCTTTATTTTTTTTAAAACTATTATATGCTATACAATTGATTTTGTAAGGATTAACTAATGCTATAAATCAATAATTGTATTAAACCGACAACTCTAAGATTACGTTTCATGTCAAATAAATATTGTGCAAGTATTTTTGTATACACACATATGTCTATATCTATATACATATATAGATGTGTGTGTGTATATATATATATAATGAGTATTAAGATTTATAAAGTTTTTGAGTAATAAAGATTATAAAAGGTTTTGTTTATTTAAAATATATTCGAATATATATATATTAAACCTTATTATGTTATATGATTATAAAATATTTTATAAAAGAATTTTAGTTATATAAAGTATTTACTACTTATTATTGATTATTTACATTATGTATTTAAAAGAAAGCTCTATTAATAATAAGATACATTAAACGTATTATTAGTTCAAAATAAATGATTAAAACGAATCTCTTTATACAAACTATAAAATCTATATAATTATTTATTTAAATGTTTTTTGTATTTTATATATAATCAAAATCATATTATTATGATAAAACTTTGATAATAAAATTTATAATAAATTTAAGTAATATCTAACTTTCGTTAGAGTGTACCCGATCATCGAATCTCGAACTTATATCTAGTATAGCTTCGTTGTTCTATCCATATTTATTTTCTCAACTATTGTTACTTAGGATTTCTCGTTGACAACTTCCGAAGAGCGTAACTCGTGTTTACTATCGTTCTTACCGCACTCGCTTATCTCTTGCTTATTGCTAAGGTGAGTACCACATTCCCCTATTTTACTTCTTTTCCACGTTTTGGGGACATATGCGTAAATATACTTCTCATATATACTAATACTCAAAACCGCAACTTTGTCTTATGTGTTAACAACTTATACCTTACTTGTTTATGTGCTTATTTTCTTTGTATGCTTCCGCATTCGGAGAGGTCCAACATAATCTCAGTCTAGTATGATCATACGCCAGTCGTTAGCCTTTGTGCTTCTCGACATCTCAGTTATACTTGCTCATTTGGTTAATTTGTTATTCTCATATGACTTGTTGCAGCTACATATTTTGTTATATATACTATATGTACAACTAAACTGGTGTGTTTTTCACTCAACATGTGTTGTTGACAAAATTCTATTTTATACGCATATGTAGGTTATCATAGACATTTAATGCAGGATAGTGAAGACTTAGTGAAGAATTTAAGTTAGGAAAGATACAATCAAGAATTTAAATTTGTAATTGTTGTTTGTTTAATAAGTTATATTTTGTACTTGAATTATTTGAATTATTAAATCGAATTAAATAGATATTGTCATTTTAATCAGTTCGCCCCGGCATTTCCGTCGTAGGTTGGGGTGTGACAAGCTTGTCCTTGCCCAACTTACTTTTTGTTGTTTGCCTCCCAAAAGACGACCTTGATCATGGACCATAAAGTTGAAAATAATGATCATAAAGTTGTTGAAGGTATTTTTTATAATTATCACTCGCTTCCGTCGACAACTTCGGGTCGATCTCGTGCATACCCATGTTGTCAAATATTTCCTCGATCAATGTCTCAACCTCGTTAACATTCCAATAGGGGTTTAAAGCGGCGAAACAAGTAAACACCGATGGTATGTCTTCATAATATCTTAGGAACTTTTCCTTCATTACCTTAACAATATCATTGTAAAGTTCGTTCTTCTCCTCAAACTCCTTAAATTTCAAGGAGATGTTGTACAATTCTTGAAACAACCAACAACTAGTAGGATAACAAACCCCCTGATAACTTAGTTGTTGGGATTTTGAAAACATCAAGATACTCCAAGAAATAACCGACATTGACCCAAACACGCTCGGAAAGCAAATCGGCCTCGCATCGATCAACAAGAGTGTTATGAAAACTTTGTAATGTTTCTCTTTGGGCAAAAGCACACTTGAGTGTATGACAAGTTGAGTTCCAATGGGTTGGAGCGTCCCAATTCGGCCCCATATATTTTCTTTCAATCGATTTGCAATAGTTTTTATATTCAAGATGCCTTCTTTTATCACTTTTAAAAACATCTTGTAACATAAATCTAAAGAAAGTCAAACCAAGTATCGTTTTATCATTGCCGAGACCTTGTTGAACAACCAAATTGATAATATGTGCAACACATCGAACATGAAAAATATTCCCGTAACAAGGTGGTGAATATTTTATGATAAATTTTTCTACCGCCTTTGAATTGTTTGAGGCGTTATCAAATGACATTGAATTTTTTTTTTTTAGTTATAAATCGTTATTACCTCATCTACAATTTCAAACAATTTATTGGTGGTATGTGGGTACGAGAAGTTTTCAAAAGCGATGGTGTGTTTCATAAATTGCCAAGACACCAGATCAATCCAGTGAGCGGTGACACAAATATAAGATTCCGGTAACCCGTGTGGTGCCGACCAAACATCATTAGTTAAACTGACACTCGCTTGTAAAGTTTGAAAAAAATCGGTTAAATCTGTTTTTACACACTCCCACAATTTGATATAATGACGTCTAAGGGTTTTACGACTAAAATGTGTGTATCGCGGTTGTAGAGTTTCTCGAATAATGGCCGTCAACTCGGGGTTGTCAAAGTGGTTAGGCGACAAACATTGTTGAATAACGAACTTTGCCATTCTATCATGAACCCGGTTCATGTTGTAACGAAAGAGTGTATCATCTTGACCCAATCGACTTGATCAGTTGCGTGAACTATTTTCAAGGCCTTACAAAATTTATTGTCGATGTGCTTTTTTAAATTCGAGTTAGAATCGATCCCAATTCTTCCATACATCTTCGTTGCGAGTATGCGTGAGGACCTGCACAACTTCGGGGTCTTCTTCAACACGAACCGGGTCAATAAAACGGATGTAGAAGCCTTCTTGTTAGCCTTGTTGGTGCTTGCCATAATAACGACTAAGAAGTGGTGGAAGAGAAAAAAAACTGAGACGTAGCTTAGTAGGGATTGTAAAACGAGTGTAAATGGAGAAGTATTTTCAATGGTAAAACAGTTGATAACATATCATTTTATATGGGCCATGGACATTAAAAACCGGTTCCAACGGCTATAAAACGGCTATATTACCGTTGGAACCGGTTCCAGCGACTCTTTTTTGAGTTGCAGCAACATTAATTGCCCAAAACCCGGCGGAACCGGTTATTCCGGGTAGGAACCGGAACCGGGTACGTCCCGATTTGAGAAATAATATGAGGAACCGGGTAGAAATTTCGGGTATATAAATACCCAACCGGGTATTGGGTCCACCGGGTACGACCTGGAACCGGTTATAGGTCGGGTCCACCGGTCGGGTCCGGAACCGGTTTTTTTGTGCACGTCTATGCCGGCTTAAGCTTGACTCGAGCTCGTATGTAGTACGTTAAAAGTTTGACTCAAACTCAGTTATATAGTTACTAGGCTTGTTAAGGTTCGACCAGAGTAAACGATTTTCCTGTTCAATAACTAAATGAACTTTATTTGAGGCTCAGGCTCAATAAGGCTCAACTTGTTTCTAGCTTTTAATTTATATGATCTTAAATAGCTTACAAACGGCTTCGCTGGTTTGTATAAATAATTACTTTTAATGACCCCCTTATGTTTGGTATACTTTCATTTTACTTTTATAATTACTTAAATTTGATTGTGACTCCTGAATAAGGCTCAACTCGTATCTAGCTTTTAATTTATATGATCTCAAATAGTTTACAAACTGCTTCGCTGGTTTGTATAAATAATTACTTTTAATGACCCTATACTTTCATTTTATTTTTATAATTACTTAAATTTGATTGTGACTCCTTGTGTTGTTTCGGTTATTATTCTATTTTCCTTGGTTGATATGATGTGAAAATAGAGTAAAAATGGCCACACATACACATTTTTTCTCTTAACGTTATGATTTAAATTTGTTAACATTTAAACCCTCAAACTTTTCGCATTTCAAACACCTATTCGTGATGAAATTTTTTTCCTTGTTTTTGCTTATGTGAATTTCCCCATCATCTTCATTTCAAATTAAGAATCTAACACTGAATAGTATGAAATTATCCTATGATCTACCCAAGTAACATTGTTTAACATTCTTAGATGATTTTCACTAATGTTGTTTGTAGGTTCTAACGTTCTGAAATTCACCAAATCCAAGGTGTTCACTTGCTTCCTTGTGTCGTCAATGTCTTTGGGGTTTGATGACGACTTGTCCATTTTTGCAAAAAAATAAATAAAAATAAAAAATAAAAAAAAATACTACCATAATGCTTCATCATCCTGTTTTCTCATTTACTCTTCATTTCTCATAACCTCAAATCTATATATTTATGCCTATTAGGTGTCACAAATTCAATGATTAAAGTTATTTGTAATATATATTTGCTGAGAACTAGAGTTTGGTTATAAGGCAAGTTCAATTGGTGAGGTTCAAGATATTATGAATACAATGCACAATCTTTTCTTTTGCTACCTAATATGAATACAAGTGAGTATTATTGACCTTGGGTTAGAAAATTGAAACAAAGCCATGCATAACAACCTTTTTGAAGTGGTTTTATAAGAAAAAAAAATGATAATTTGGATTACCAGGATTCAATGTTGTCTACATAATGAGGAGCCAATGCACCATTTGAAAACGTCCAAAGATCTCTAATATAACCGTTTTCATATATTCTCAATCATCATTAACCTAAGGAACAATAAGGACTAATATTTATAGAGCTTCCGATCAACCAAATCGGAACCAACACTCTTACCTTCAACCTTAGCAATACATCCATCATTCAAAAACACAAATCTCCTTTTAAATCTATCATCCTTCACAAAACATTGTTACATTTCCACGTTAATATCACATTTTCAGTTACAGGCTCGTTAAAAAAAGATTTTGATTATGTAAATCCGAATACTAATCCGAGCTCAAAATGATATTAACGAAACAAACAAATCATTTACTTACTTTGACGATGCTTTCATTCCTCAGAAAGTAGGAATGCAAAACGAGTCAACGCTTCCGAATTTGTGCCTTCTCCTTCCACCTCTTGAAATATGCCTGTCTCTATGTCCACTCGTGACACCTTCTCGTTCAACAACTTCCTTCCTATGTCCTCGAGAGCCTTCATGTTCTCATCGGTGGCAATATCCACTGCTGACGTGTCCCCGACTAAATTATCTTCCTGCCGGTACCCACAATGGTCACATGTTAGTCATGGGTGAGCATAATAACTAAACACTTCCGTTAACAAGAAATCTTAAATATTATTCTAGTTAAACCAGTTATTGGGTTTTCTACCGGATTTTTTAAGTTATGACAATTTTAATTTGATTAAATGACTTTTTTCCCCAATTTAATGTTAGGTTATATATATATATATATATATATATATATATATATATATATAGAGGAGAGGGTTATCCTAAAAATAAGTAGTTTTCTAGGAAGACTAAGAATAAATCATAACCATTGGATTATGTTGATCAATGGTTGAGATTTAAAACTACCAAAACCGACATAGTTTCCTAGAATTACTATTTCATCATTATAACCGACTTAGTTTCTTAGAATTGTTCTTTCACCATAATTTGTAATACCAAATGTCAAAATTTTGTTAGTTCTTACCATTCTTAGGAAACTTTTTATTCTTATTTAAACCCTTTTATATATATATATATATATATATATGGATTACATCGGGTTTTTTGTGCATGTATACTTACCTATATATAAGCCCGGTTCAGTTTTTGGTTAAAACATGTGTGTAATCGAAACCAAGCCACAATAACGAAACCATCGTTTTTTCGATTGGTTCACTTAATTTAGTTCAATTTTTCGGTTAAATTAATTAAACTTTTTCTTCAACCAAATGTTTAGTAATATACGTCGTCTAGTTTATTTTAGGGGTGTATACTGGCCAAGCCTTAAATCTTATTAAAGTTAATTTGTAATCATATATATATATATGGTAATCAACTCAATAATAAATAATATATAAATGAGCCGAGCCTTGGTTGGACTCGAGCTTTAGAAACTACTCATGAGCCGAACACGAACCTTACAAATAGAGTTGAACTCACACTGATCATAAGTTAAATGAGTTGAGTTCAGGCTTAAGCAAGCTCGGGTTCGGCTGGCTCGTTTACACACCAAAATTATGTTACCTGAATGCGTAGATAATTCTTTTGTGCATTGAGGGATCGAAAAAGAGTGGTGACATGGATATCGACCATATCGGAGCTTGCATCACTATAGATATCAAATATTGGAGACGAACCATTGTTGAAGACCCAATTCAACAAACCCCACCGGGAAGCTTTGTGGGAATTATATTTCTCCGAGCGTTTCGGAATACCCGTACCCAATGAAAGCACAAGCATTCTTCTACCGTCGATGGACTCGATATCGGAAAACTTATGTTTTCCGATCAAGATCTCCTTCGTTATATGCGTGATCGCTATTTGCGTTTGCAATCGTGGTTCAGACAACTATTAGTTAGTCATACTTTAGTTACTTTGACTTTTAATTCTTTTGACCTTTCATTTTTAAAACTTATATGTTGATTTTTTTTCATCCGAATATAAATTTTATTGCAAACCGAGTTTTATTCAAAATAACGTATTTTCTTATGGAAATGTTGAAATGTAGCAATTAAAAAATATGTTATCTGCTAGATATAACTCCATTTTGAATAAATTTATATTGAAATGTAGCAATTAAAAAAACAAATTTGTGTATTTAAGTTTATGGAAATGTTGTTATAACTACATGTTATATAAAATAACTTAACTATGAAAAAAAAAAAATAATTAACATGAATAAAAAAGGTTGGGAGATGTTGGCATGAATGCATGATAACAAAGTTTCAAAACCATACCACCTTATGTAATCCCAAATTTCAAATTCACATACCTCTATAAAAAAGATTTCTTTCTGTTTATTTAAGAAGTTTACAGTTAGTGACTTAAAGGGTTATTTGCTGCCACTCCACCGTCGATTAAATTGAACTCCCGCTTGGTTCCGTCAGAGTTAGTGGTCTCGAAATAATGAGGCTGGAAAAACGTTGGAGCCGCCGATGTGCTAATGCATACGTTGGATAAACGAGCATCCTTCCAAACGAACTCTTTTGCCTAAACAAATTAACAAAATTCATAATTTGCATATGAAAGTTGATAAATGTAGAGAGGAAATTAGAGATTATTACATCATCGGTGGTGAAGATCATCGGCTGAAGGTGTTTGATGTCGAATGTTGGTATGATAACATCCGTTAATGTTTGTTTGAGAGTTTGGTTTTGCAAAACCTCCCTCGCAATTGATCGGAGATATTCCCCATCGTACTTTGGTCCGATGACTTCCCCAAAGAAATGTGCTACATTATTTATGAACTCGATGCGGCTAATATCACAATCAAAGTTACCAGTTACCAGTTATCAGTTTTCCATGTTAGAAGGAATAATATATATATATATAAGATTTATCACAAGGATAGTCTAATAATCAATAGCCTTTCTTTTATCCCTTAAAACACAATTAGGTTGGTTGTATAGCTAGTAATCAAATACAATATGAAGTTATGTATACAAAACTCAAAGTCGTCTAGGAATATATACTGATCAAGTTTTTCGAAACTTATGATGCAAGAAGTAGCAAGATTGCATGTAATAAAATTGATTGATAGGGCAACATATGAAAACCTTTATTGTTATTTTTGTTGCTTAAAACAGTTAAACATTATGTTGCGTTGGCATACGTGTAGGATTATATGTTCATATAGTAATTCATATACGTAGGATTATATATTATGATCGTATAATTAATCTGTGTGCATTTATTATTTTACTATGAATGTAGGATTATTTCACTGTGCAGGATTGTTAATCCTTTCCATTTTCACCAACACGCAAATACTATTCATCCAAACATAACACATATTTACATACACAGATTGTTAATTTTTTTTTCATCAACCTACATCTTGTATGTGTGGGAAAATAAACATTTGATGACGTGATGCTTGAATCTGCATCGATATATACTTTTAACAAATAAACTACGTAAATGTGACTATAAATTATGAATAATTAAGAATTAAAAAAATATACAGAAATTTATATAAAAAAAAGAAAAAATTTATAATTTGAATTCTCTAAACCATGTATTAGTTATAAAAAAAAGCAACTGAGATTTTGACAAATATATATACCCTTCTAACTATATAAATACATAAATAAAAATGATAATTTTAATTGTTTAGAATGACGTAAAAAAACAAATATGATTTGAAAAATCTAAAGCATTTATTAGTTAATAATTTTTTTTTGAATTTTGAAAAATATACCATGTTAATTAATGAAATACAAAAAAAAAATTTGATTGGTTAAATAACTTATTGCATTCTCACACTAAAAATCACTTATAGCATGAAATTGATGTTTTAAAAAAAACTGAAATCTGATAAGACGATATGTGAAAATTTGTTGTCAGTGTAACAAATGCAAAGGTGTTAGGCTATCTCTCTATATTAAAAATAAAAGTGTTATGCTATCTTTGTATAGAAATAGATCATGAAAGTTTGGGTTATTTTCTAAGGAATGGTGTTGCTTTTAGGTTAAACGAGTGTTTGCAAGTGGTATCTGTGTTTTAAGGTCTAGTTCTATGTTTGTTTGTCGCTATGGTCGTCTGTTGTACGTTTCTGATGGTTGTATTAGTGTTTCTCTTGTTGCTAGTGTTAATAAAATTTTCTTGTTGTATACCGAATGTAAATTTTGAACCCACATGGGACGCAGAGAGCCATCGTGTCATTTTCTCTTTAAAATAGTATGCTAGTTTTATTTTATTTTATTAAATTAGATTTTTATTGTATTTTATAAATATTAGTTACACGTGTGATGAATTGTCGACTCCGTGAGTGCAAAAGCTGCCGTGTGTACTACTCAGTCAAATAATTGTGAGCAATACGACAATTGAGTTCACGTGCATGAGTAAACACACAAATGCGTCTAAAGTTACTTAAAATATATTGTACATATAATTCAGTAAAATCCTTCATTAAGAACATAAAACAAAGTATTATAATTATAATTATTTTGACCCACTGGTGAGTGGTGACCTTAGAAGTGCGATATTATATATTTTACTATCTCAAATTATAATATAATAGACCATTTTAGATTAATAAAAATAAGCCTACGCACACTTAGTACGTACAAGTTACGCTTAAGCTCGTATAGAGTGGACTCAATCTAATTAAGCTCAACTCAGTTTAAACTTTTAATAAGTCAATTTCAAGAAGCTCGCATTCAACTAAATTAGTTAACAAACCTTTAGCCACATTAACTGATTAACTCAATTAGTCATTCATGGTTCGTGAACCTGAATTAAACTGATCTACTTTTGACCTATGCCAATTCTAACTTTAGCCTTTTAGTTTACTATAAACATATTATTATCAATCGTATAAACAAGCCAAAAATAAGAAATTAACCTTTTTTGAGGAAAGATCTTTGGAGCATGATAAAAGTAGAACTCCTTAATATCATTTGCAGTGTATAATGGTCGATTATCATCACCAGGAACAACAAGCATTGCCGTCATCAATCCACCTGTACTTGTTCCGGCAATCACATCAAAGTAATCCGAAATTCGTGCCACAGGTCCGTCAATTTCCTGCCAGAGCAAATCAAATCATCAAGCGTAACAAACTGATAAGTGGCGGATCTAATATAAAAAGTTAATAGTTAGCGCAACTAAAAAGTATTTTGTTCCTGGGTAGCCGATATATAAAACGAAAAAGTAAAACAAATAAAAATAGAAAATTGCATTAAAAATGTACTTCGTAAAGAAAGTTAAGGGGTAACTACGTGGGCTATTTCTCAACCTATACTGGATCCGCATGAACGTGTAGCATATAGTAATTACTAGTAATCGTGTACCTGAAGCTTGAGTTCGAGAAATGAAAGTAAGGTTGCGGGAATAATGCCACCGCCGTCGATGCTGAGAACCGTGACGACGCTGGATTTGGATAAAGTGGTGAGTGGTTGCAAGGCTGCCGTGGTCATAATAAGTGTAATTAGGATTATGAGATGCAAGGTTGCATCCATTTGTTGAATCTGAAATTAATGGATAGTTTAGATAAAAAAATAAAGAGGGGAAGGAAGGAAGTGGCGAGTTCATAGGAGGCATTCACTTGGAATAATAATGTTTGTGTATATTTGCATGAGATAGGTCCGGGTCGGTCGGCTAATGCTTTTTTTTTCTTCTTCTTCTAAATAATGCATTTAGGTTACGACTATATGTAATTAACTTTGGTGCTTCAAGTGTCCTTTTGAGTAACTTGACGGCACCATATTGATTCGTGATTACTTTTGTTGTTTTTTTGTTTTGTTATTATTTCGATTACAATAACGAACGTAAAGGAAACCGACTAAATGTCATTTTTTTTGTTTTAGTTCCGGTAACATAACAAACCTCACAGAAATCGATCAAATTCATGTAAACTTGTCATCCTAATGGCGGTGATCGACAACGCTCAGGTTTTACCAAAGCACAAGTTTACCGACCGACAACCCCCCTCCCCCCCCCCCAAAAAAATGGCCATTGGTCCACCTCAATTTACATTTTCTTTTCGTTTTTTAGCTCCGGTACCGTAACACACGTAATCAAAAACCGACCAGATTCGTTTCGGTTTATTGTCAAAATGCCCGGGACCGACAAAACTTGGGGACCGTCCGGTTATACTGACCAAATAAACATCGTTATAAATATTTGCTTTTTATACGTTAATTTGACGAATTAATTTTTTGGGGTTTAACTCTCAAATTTTACCAATGGTGTGTATATTGTAACGTACCGACCAATTTCGCGTTGAACTATCGTAGTAACGCTTGGGGTTTACCGACGTCCGGATTTCGACGTTGGCTATTTGGCAGCTGCCCCGACATATTGCACCGGGTAAAAAGGCTAGTTCTAAATATAAATCCAAACGATCAAAAATCTTTATCTTCGATGCACTTGATTTTAAAAGAAAAATAAATAAAACGAAACTACTATACGATGTTTATTAAGGCAATTTGTAAATAAATAATCTCACATTTTATGTATTGGTCGATAATAATCTCATTTTTAAAAAAATCATTACCAACGGTTCCACCTTTCAACTATTTTTGTCACAATGGTCATCCGTTAAAAATACTCAACGTCGTTAAGTTTTTTCCTAGTTTCATACCGATGTTTTAGGGCTTTCGATCGGAAGAAGGATACGAGTCGACTAATGTAAAACTTATCTCAAAATTGTGATCCAAATGACGAATTAATGTTACTAAGAGAGTTTACTAGGGTTTGGTCATTCTAGTTATGGGAGATAGAATTGTTAAATGGAACATGTGAAGCAAGAGATTGATTTTATTATTGTTTGTAAGCTGATTATCTACAATTTTTACACATCGACCAAAGGCGGCGGAACATGCTGAGGTGTAATGATTGCTCATAAGCGCATGACACTAATTAAAACGAAAATATTTAACAACCTCATTTCATTTCACAACATCGAAAATGTCATATAACAATATTCATGAGATAGCCACAACAAATTAATAAAATATAGCAAATCAAATATTGTTCATTTTTGCTAATATCCTAAAGGCCTCGATGACGTTTTTCTTCAACTCCACAATCAACCTAGATTCAAACCTGTAACATTTCATAAAATAAAGTTTATCAACACAAAGGTTGGTGAGTAATTCATAAGTTTGAGTATATAAGTATATAGTAAGAAAAGCCACAAAACTTGTATACGGAACGATAAATAAAAGCAATAACTTGGATAAATAGATATTGCTAACACATCAGCGACACCTAGCTATAAGGGGATGCCAAATAGTCTAGGATTTTATAGCTATCGTTAATTGAATTACGTTAACGACACCTTGCTATAAGAGGTTATCAAATAGACTAGGATTTTATAGTTCCACCAACCAAAAGCGATAAACACATAGGCATGTAATCATAGAACACCAATGTTACACCCCGACCAAAGGCGGCGGAACATGCCAAGGTGTAACGATTGCCCATAAGCGCATGACACTATTTAAAGCGACAATATTTAACAAACTCATTCATTTCACAACATCGAAAATGTCACATAACAATATTCATTAGTCGAATACAACAACATATCACAAAATGTAGCAAATCAAATATTGTTCATTGTTACTAATATCCTAAAGGTATTTGTAACGTTTTCTCCAAGCATCCAACATCAACCTAAATGCAAACCTGTAACATTTCATAAACTAAAGTTTGTCAACACAAAGGTTGGTGAGAAATTCATAGGTTTTGAACAATATGTATATAATAAGTAAAAACCACAACCTTATATACGAAACAAACAAATAAATAGCAATAATTTGGATAATATGAGGTCGCTAATAAGAATGCATTAGCGCCACCGTCTATAAGAGAATACCAAATAGATTCGGATTTCATGAGGTCGTTAATAAGAATACATTAACGGCACCGTGCTATAAGAGAATACCATATAGTTCACAGATTTATGATTCAACTCTCCAAAAGCGGTAACCACATAAGCATATAATCATGTAAGCATAGAACACCAAATAGAGCATTTATTTAAGTAAAGTATACAATAACGTTTGTGGTTTAAGACTCAAATATAAAGCATTTAATTTGAATAAGTATGAAATGTCACCCCCAAAACAAAAGATGGAAAACGGGGGATGAATGTACTCACGTTCACGTAATAAACTTGAAAAGTTGGTAATTTGAAGATTTGCCGGAATGTCGGGTTTAACGTATGAAGCCTAAACAAAAGAAAGTATTGGATTTAGAAAGATTGTCTTGAAGATCTTTAAATAAAATAATTGTTGCAAAAAGTAAACAATTAAATTTCAAGGTTTAAAAGGTAACTATCTAAGAATTTATAAATATATCCCTTTAAAAATGTAAGTTTGCTCGAAACCGGTTTAAAGTATCTAACCTTAATATTTACTTCACCAACGTTAAGTAATAAGGTGGGAAAAATGCTAAAATGCAAGTTTCATTGAGATAAAGATACTAAAACGGGTCTTTAATGAGTGTTCGGGTTGTTGGTTCAGGTCTTGATAATTGGTCAAACCCAAACTCAACTTTCCAAAAGGAAAATGAATGTTATGAGATAACTCAATAAAACTTTATAAGACTTAACCAAGTAGGTAGATCTATTGTTTTAGAACTAACAACGTACGTTAACCGAGTGTTCGGTTTTGTCGGTCCAAACTATGTTATGAGATCAAGTTGGATCCAACAATTCCAAGTACTTAAGAAAATAATCAAAATCAGTTTGTAAACTATTTTTAAATAAATATACAAGTCTTGATAGATAAAAACACACTTGTGTGTCTTAAGAGAGTAAAAATCGGACTGGTTCGTTTTCCATCTCACAATATGTTCCTTGATGGTTTCCACATGCCCAATTATCACAGATCTTGTATAATAATTTATAAATTGTTATGAATAATAGTTATTATGGTTATCAACATCTAAATTAGATTTGGTTTCCTCTCCAAGTTTTTCCATCACTATATATTAGTCTATTGTATCTCATTGTAGGATATACACTTGATTAATAAAATCTCTCTCTTTCTCCATACATCTCTATGTTATATTACTTTGCTATTAGGTCTATTTCACAACACGTTATCAGCACGAGTTGCTTTTAGAGTTGGATCGTATCATCATCAAGTAAGTCAATCTTGTATTATCATTGTTCTCTATTCTCTAATACATAAACCATATTATATTAATACAATTTTGGATTTGTTAAGAGATTTCTTTTATTATTCTTTTAAATCTCACAAAACAATTCTTATTATAATCTGAACAATTTGATTATTTAAATACAATTTTGTATTATTCAACAAGTCAAAAATTTTGGTTTTTTTGATTGGTAATTTAATTGGTATTAAGTCGGCTGGTATTTTTTCGATCAATTGAAAAAACTTTTATAAGCAAAACAAGATATTAATTAGACAAAATTTTCAATTTTGATTTATAGTACGGGGTTGGGACTACTAGATATTATTCATGAATTCATTCTCATATAACAAACCAATATCCTGTATCAATTTAGGTTTTGTTTATCATATGTTTAATAAGTTAAATATATTGATTTCTGAAAAAGATTATTAACGAAACAAGTAGTCTATTATTTAATAGTTTCTTAACTAAATTAAAGTTCAAATATTCATTCAATAAAGATTTTCTAAAGATCGAACAAGTAAGCCGTAAGCTTATAAATTTTATATTGTGTTTTAATATAAATATTTGGTTAACTTTTATACTGGGCAGAGAAAATATTTTAATAGTTATTAAATATTTTTACTTATTATTAGATAATGTTATTGAACCATACGATATGAAACTGAATATTTTTCCGTTTTAATGTTAGCAAAATATTGTTAATGTATCTATAAATATTATTATGGTTTTAAAGATGTATTGAATTCATTAATTTGGAAACTATATAAAATTTTAATTTGGATTATTAAAGTAAATCTTTTGAGAGAGAAATTTTAATAATTGTTCAAAATCTGCTTCTATGATTATGATATTAAGTTACTCAGATTAATTGAACAATATAAAATCATGATTAGAAATCAAATCATAGAGATATTAGATATATATATATATAGAAGGTGTATTAAAGAATTAACAATTTCTTTTCGTATTATCATGCTTGTTTTAAATAGTTGTTGCATGTATCATGAGTAGTATTAAAATAAAGATCTAAATGGTAAGTTATATTTAGATTGATATCTTATTATTTTACAATAAAGAAAATTTTGAACACCAAGAAGATAAACTTGAGTGAAAGTTTCAATACTGTTTATTTGTTGTTCTTTTGTTACACGTATTTATATCTAAAAATTATATGCATGGTTATATGTTCATTTGTTTAGTTGTTATTATGCGGCTCGAATGTATCTAAAGCCCACGTTGACAAACTATAATTCACTAGTCGTACAACAGAAAATAAATGAAACTCTAAATATTATATAAATTATATATTTCAAAGTATGAGAAAAATGTTATTCATGTAGTTTTAATACAACTCTTTTATACGGTATCATGTTATAGCATCATATATTGTATGTGTACTTAGACTTTATAATGTATTATCTTGTACTTATTGTTTATGCATAAAGATGGTACTGAATAGAATATTTAAACCAAGTGTTGTTATCAATCATTCTCATCAAAGATATATGCTTAAATATAACATGGTGTGCCACACTCCTTAAATCTCATTATTGAAGGTTATAAAATATTAGCATGATTAAATGACTTGATCATGTTATTACTTCTCTATTGATATAATGTGAAGACAAGATTACTTATAAGGAGAAACCTGGTAAGACATTTTTTTCATTTGTTAAACCTCAAATATGCTCCTGAAGTAGCATATCATTAAAATGCATGAAAAGTTGGAAGTGATTTTGTTTCCACGTTTGAGAAAATTATGAATAAACCATGAAAATGGCTTGGTTTTATATCATTCCCTGAAGTGAATGTGACTATGTATTGATCGTTACAATCATGGACATTGAAAAAGTTGTAATGATGATTATATTAATAATGAGATCTACCATGGGAATTATAATGATGGTCAGTATAAAAATGAGATCGACCACCACAAGTGGCAAAAGGATTGATCATATATGAGAACAAAATGTGAAAATACAAAAGTGAAATCACATGATCGCTTGAAACGATAATACAATGTTCTCTCCTATTTATAGTCTTGCATTAAAGACGCATAATACATATACAATCTTAAACCTGAAGTTTATGAATCTCGATTATCTAATGGCATGACCGGTTAGACCACACCGAGTCAATGATGTGAAATATATTAAAAAACCATGAGATTCTTCATGATGATTAAACATGCAAAGTTTTCTCTCAATGAAAATTACTTATTTATTAACTAGAATAGGGTGTGAATCCCTAAATATTCTGGAATCTAATATGATACCATTTAGTATTTTCAAAATCGATGCATCGTCTAAATGGTTATCAAGATTGCAACTTCATGTTTGCATGATCTATGGCTTAGCTAATAAGATAGCAAGCATATTATTCCAAACTGGTATATTTACATTCGGTTATAATAATGAATTTGATTCCCATGTTAATAATGATCATTGGAATAAGTGCAGAACTTTTAGAAGGAGAATTTTTGAAATACCTTGACACGATGTGATTATTGCTCGACCTGCAGTTTGACTATATGTGTAATTATATGTGTATCAAAGTCCATCTAAAAATGTTGAGACAATTTACCAAAGACAAGATTCATTCTTTGAGTACGTTAAAGAATGTCCAACCATGCACTCTATATCATTTCTTATCATAATATGAAACATTATTGGTTTAAAAGTATCATAACTAAATGCATACACGCATTAATATCCGATGCTAACTATACATGATTTTTATATCTTTTATTTATATTTATCGGCATGTGTCCAACTAGGCGACATCAGAATGGGTTAATACATATATCACATGTATGAAATATATGAGTTTATATCTTACTAATCCACCAAAACAAGTTTGGTTAGTCTTGTAGATACAGAGAACACAACAGGGTCATGGATACAATTGTATATGTTTACGAGATGAGGTGATAGAAGTTTCACGTGAAGATCATGCAACATTGTTCAATTTTTTTGTCATGTGCTTAATAGCATAAATTAAACAAGATTAATATGTGCAACAAGTTATGTGTGTGTGTGTGTATCAAGAACATGAAGTCCTCCATGAAGCCTTGCCTTACGAGGTCCGAAACTTAACCAACCGGAGTCGGAGAAGCACCTACCAAAGGTAACAAGGGGTGGGTATTATATATATGTTGTACCACCAATTCAAGTAATAAGAATTAGTTAGAACAATGTTAGCTTTTAGTTTGACCTTAAGTAGTCAAATTAGCAAAATGTTGAAGATGAATACTTGGATTTAAGAGAGATTTTTGAGAAGATGAACAACCAAAATGGTGTATGGAGCCTTGATTTTATAATGGTAAGAGTATGGTTCATACAAATAGGGTAAAGATGCATGTGATGGTTGAAATGGTCAAACAAGTTTTTGGTAAATGACAATAATAGTCCCCAAAGTTTGGTATAAGTCATTTTTAAGGAGTTTTAAGGACCAAAAAGGATGTTTTCAAGACCCAACAAGTGTAAAACAATATTTTAACATAAAATCCATCATTTTGATTATATCATGATAAACGAATAAAAACGAGACCCGAAATTGACGAATGTCACAATATCCCTTACTTTAGGAAATTTCGTCCCGAAATTAAGATGATGATGATGATGCAAACAAGTGTGGATACTTCTCCTTCATTGTGTCTTCTCGTTCCCAAGTGAACTCCGCGCCACGCCGTGATTCCCATCGAACTTTGACTAACTGAATACGACTACATTTGGTTTTTTTCTCGCTGCGATCCATGATCTCAACGGGTCGTTCAACCATAATCATTGACTCATCGACATGTACTTCGTCGAGAGGTATATGGAGATTACCCTCGGCTAAGCACTTTTCGAGATTCGAAACATGAAATGTCGGATGAACACCGGCAAGTTCTTGCGGTAGTTCGAGTCGATACGCTACTTTTCCAACACGCTCAAGAATTTTGAAAGGACCAACGAGGAGCTATCTTACCCTTCTTTCTGAAACGGACTACCCCCTTCCAAGGAGATACTTTTAGAAGAACAAGGTCGTCAATATTAAATTCGATCGTTTCGCCGTTTGTCGGCGTAACTCTTTTGACGACTTCTAGCGGCTAGGAGGTTCTTACTGATTTGATCGATCACGTCGGTAGATTCTTGGACCATTTCGGGTCTCGTGATTTGAGCTTCACCGATTTCGTTCCAACTAATCGGAGATCGACATTTACAACCGTAAAGAGCTTGAAAATGAGCCACATCAATGCTAGAGTGGTAGCTATTGTTATAGGAGAACTCGATGAATGGAATATGAGAATCCCAATTCCCACCGAAATCAAGGACACACGCTCGTAGCATATCCTCGAGTGTTTGGAAAGTATGTTTGGATTGACCGTCCATTAGAGGATGAAAAATGGTGCTAAGATCGAGACGTCTTTCCAAAGCTTCTTGAAGAGATCGCCAAAAATGAGAGGTAAAACGGGCATCGCGATCGGAGATGATAGACAATGGAAAACCGTGTCGGCACACGATTTCCCGAACATAGATTTGAGCAAGCTGCTCGACAGAATACTTCTCGCGGATCGGAATAAAATGAGCAGATTTGGTCAAACGATCGATGATCACCCAAATGCTATCGTTGCCTTTTTGGGTGTTGGGTAATTTGGTGATAAAGTCCATAGCAATGTCTTCCCATTTCCAAACGGGAATCGGTTGTTGCTCGAGTAGACCAAAAGGTCTTTGATGTTCGGCTTTGACCTTTGAGCAAGTAAGACATTTAGATACAAACAAAGCTACGTCCTTTTTCATACCCGGCCAACAAAAGGTAGCACGAAGATCGAAATACATCTTATCCGCACCGGGATGAACGGAATAATGCGAATTGTGAGCTTCGTCGAGAATACAAGTACGAAGATCATCGCGATCAGGAACCCACAAACGATTGAGAAAGTACAAAAGACCATCGAGTTTAGTTTCGAGTTGAAGTTCGGCTCCACATGACATTTCGTTGTACATATTACCTTCTTCGACGGAGGTACATTGAGCGTGGAAGATTCGGATTTGAAGATCGGTTTGAACAACAACGCTTAGAAGCAGAACGGATTTAACATTAACCTTTCGACTTAGGGCGTCGGCGACAACATTCGCTTTACCGGGATGGTAGCGAATTTCGCAATCGTAATCACTAAGTAATTCGGCCCGTCGTCGTTGTCTCATGTTATGTCACACCCCCATTCTAGGCCTAGGAGTGTGAACCATAGTTGGTACCATATTTGTAAATAAATCAGAGTAACGGGTTATAGCGGAAGTCTTTCTAAAACATAAGGATCGATAATATAAAATATTTACATTACAAAAGACGAAACAAAAGTCTCGTTTAGTATTTTCTTGTTTTTAGTTTACAAAACCACCATGTTTTAATATTTTCACAAAATTATCCGAGCCATCGGATTCTAGAGCTTCTTCGTCCTTCAAGCTCTAATCTTGATTACCTGCAAAATGTTATTAAAATACGTCAGCAACGAATGTTGGTGAATATGCTGACGCTAAAATATTTTCTTTACTTAATTACCCTTTGAGACCACGTAAGTCTCGCCCCATCTTGGCTTAGGAATAATCAAGTTAAAACAATCATCATAAACTCGAGTCTCTGCACTAGGTCACCTCAGCGAAACACCGCAGCGTTTATGACATAACTTAGGTACCATAAATATACACATGACCATTCCTCACTCGGACGTAACTTAGGTCCGGCCCATCGTGGCTGGAGGTTGTGACCAAGCGTGGTGCGATGTGCCCACCTCATTCAACATATGTAAGGATCCAGACAAACGTATACCATAGCCTGAGGGCTGGCTTATACTCTTATTTATAATGTTTTTAGAGACACGTAGCCTCATGTAAAGTTTTACACATAACACGTTTGTTTGTTTGAAAACAAGTTTGTAAAAGTGGGGCGTATTCACCTTTTCAATGGGATCGGCTTCCAACACCGTCTGTTAGTCTTTTTTCGCTATCTCGCACCTGTAGTATGAGTATAACATTCATTAGTCGGATACACGATCCGGCTTAAGACCTTTAGTCTTATCATCTCGATGAACCTTTAGTTCATTATTTCTTTTACTTTAAAACCTTTAGTTAAAAGGTAATCTTTATAAACCTTTAGTTTATATTTAAAAACCCAACGTTTCTTCTTCTTTAAGAAACGTATTTTCTTTATTATTTAAGTATACTCATTACACTTAAATAATATATTTATAACAAAGAATAATCATATACATATATATTTT
This sequence comes from Bidens hawaiensis, assembly GCF_021521415.1. Taxonomy (NCBI): domain Eukaryota; kingdom Viridiplantae; phylum Streptophyta; class Magnoliopsida; order Asterales; family Asteraceae; genus Bidens; species Bidens hawaiensis. The sequence continues at coordinate 31,612 of NW_027505409.1, read as the reverse complement.
CATCTTCCTTTTCTTTATTTTCTTTGTTATACATTTTCTCTCTTTTTATATTCATCGAGTATAATTCCGGCTTAGGGCATTAAGCCATTATAAGTTTTTATTATTATTTTGGTCGGGCATTATGCCTACCTGCTTGGCTTAGTAATACCCTACTCACTCGGGCAGCACTTCGACGCTACACAATTTTCATCGTTCACTTGATCAATACTCCTTTCCACACTTGGCACGTTTCTGGAGACACCTTTGGCACGCACTTCGAGGAAATCACCGGGTCGTCGGACAGCACTTCCTTCTTGTTCGGGATGTCGTGGAGTGGCACGGAATCGAGGTAACGGGCACGAAAAACGAGGTTTCGGTGCACGTTTATCGAGACAGATTGTGGGCACGCTTTACGAGGTAGTGAGAGAGTCTAGAGAGAGAGTATGTGTGTGAAAATTTGGTGTGCCTGGATCAAACCCGGAGCTGCCTATTTATAGGCTGAAATCGGACCCTATCGCGGTACGCGATGGGCTCCCTGGCTCCCCCATCGCGTATCGCGATATAGGGTTGCCGAGTCAGCGTGTAGACCTGCCACGTGTCGACACATGGCAGGCTCCGCCACACGTGGCGCAAGCGTTGCCACATGGTGACACGTGGCAGCAGGCGTTGCCACCGTGTGCTACGTGGCACACGTGTCAGTGTGTATCAGACACCCCATCGCGGTACGCGATGGGTGTCTTTCTTGACCCTATCGCGTAGCGCGATGGGTTGATAAAACAGATTTTACATTTTTTTTCCCTGGAGTTTGGAAATTAGCAGAAATGGTCCTTTTACTTTGGAAACTTGACATTTTTAGCCCGAATTTTACGTGATGTTGCATCCCCCCCACCTTGAAATAAATCTCGTCCTCGAGATTGCTTATGAGAACAAGTGGGGGTATTTCTTTTTCATTTCGGACTCGAGTTCCCATGTATACTCGGGTCCTCTTCGAAAATCCCATCTTACTTTTACGATTTTCAAAGTTCGTCTTTTAAGTTTCTTTAGTTTTGAATCTTCAATTTTGATGGGACGTTCTACGAAAATTTTCATTGATTTCTACGTCTTTTAGGGGCATTGAAAGAGATTCATCGGCTAGACACTTTCTTAGATTCGAAACATGGAATACGTTGTGTATCCCTTGCATTTCCTCGGGTAGTCGCAAACGGTATGCGACAGTACCAATTCGTTCGAGTACCTCGAAGGGTTCAACAAATCGAGGACTTAGTTTGCCTTTCTTGCCGAAACGTACTACGCCTTTCCACGGCGAGACTTTCAAAAGAACTTTGTCACAGACATTAAACTCTAATGGCTTACGTCGGACATCGGCATAACTCTTTTGGCGATCACGTGCCATCTTAAGTCGTTCACGAATTTGAAGAACTTTGTCGGTAGTTTCTTGGACTATTTCGGGTCCAAACAATTGATTATCTCCGGTTTCAGAGCAGCACACGGGCATCCTACATTTACGACCATACAACGCCTCGAATGGGGCGGCTTGAATGCTCGAGTGATAACTATTATTATATGAAAATTCCATTAGGGGCAAGTGGTCGTCCCAACTTCCACCTAAATCAATCACGCAAGCGCGAAGCATATCTTCCAACGTTTGGATTGTCCTTTCGCTTTGCCCATCGGTTTGTGGATGATAGGCGGTGCTAAGGTTTAACTTTGTACCGAGTGCTTGTTGGAAACTTTTCCAGAAGTGAGACGTGAAACGACTGTCTCTATCGGAAATTATAGATAGCGGTACTCCATGCAAAACAACAATGTTGTTCACATAATACGCGCTAATTTATCCATTGAGTACGACTCATTGATAGGTATGAAATGTGCGGACTTTGTAAAACGGTCCACGATTACCCGTATAGCATTATGTTGTCGAGTCGTTTTCGAAAGTTTGGTAATGAAATCCATAGTAATTAACTCCCACTTCCACACGGGAAGTTCGGGTTGCTGAAGCAATCCCGAAGGCTTTTGATGTTCAGCCTTGACTTTCAAACAAGTAAGACATTTCGCAACATGTGAAGCGATGTCCTTTTTCATTCCGTTCCACCAGTAGTTTGACTTAAGATTTTGATACATTTTGTCACTACCGGGGTGCATCGTATATTTGGACTTATGGGCTTCGTTCATTATCTTCTCACGCAAATCCCCAACGATTGGCACCCAAATCCTATTTCCAAGTCTAAGGATGCCGTCGTCACCTTTGACTAGCGAGTCAATGGTGCCGTTACATTTTTCGTCTGAGATTTGGTTTTCATTAATGGCTTGAATTTGAGTGGATTTGATTTGGTCATTAAGATCGATTTGAAGTTCTAGCCTTAACGCTCGGACTTTTTTGGCTTTTCGTGCTCTTTACAACTAAAGGCATCAGCCACAACATTGGTCATACCTTCGTGATAGACAATTTCGCAGTCATAGTCGTTTAGAGTTTCCATCCGGCGTCGTTGGCGCATATTTAGCTCTTTTTACTCAAAGATGTGTTTCAAGCTCTTGTGATCAGTGTACACGATGAAACTTACTACGTAGAGATAGTGCCTCCATATCTTAAGCGCAAAGATTATGGCGCCTAACTCTAGATCGTGGGTTGTGTAGTTCTTTTCATGCACCTTGAGTTGACGAGAGGCGTAAGCGATAACTTTCTTTCGTTGCATTAGCACACATCCCAAGCCGGAATGAGATGCATCACTAAAGACAACGAAATCTTCATTACCTTCTGGCAAGGCCAGTATAGGTGCTTGGGTAAGCTTTTGTTTAAGTATATCGAACGCCTCTTGTTGCTTTGCTCCCCATTTATACTTGACGTTTTTGAGAGTTAAAGAAGTTAAGGGAACAGCGATTCGAGAGAAGTTTTCAATAAACTTTCAATAATAGCCGGCCAATCCCAAGAAACTTCGAAGCTCGGTTGGCGACTTTGGGATCTCCCACTTAGAGATGGCTTCAATCTTAGCGGGGTCCACTTGAATTCCATTGACATTAATAACATGACCAAGAAATTGTACCTCGTGCAACAAGAACTCGCATTTCGAGAACTTGGCGTACAACTTCTCGGTTCGAAGTATTTCAAGTAAAGTTCGTAAATGGACTTCGTGATCGGCCTTGGAATTAGAATAAATGAGTATGTCATCGATGAAAACGATCACAAATTTATCTAAGTAAGGCTTATAGATTAGGTTCATCATGTCCATAAACGCAGCTGGCGCATTAGTAAGTCCGAATGGCATAACGGTGAACTCATAATGGCCATACCTTGTTCGGAAAGTCGTTTTTGGAATGTCTTCAGATTGAACTTTAAGTTGGTGATAGCCGGAACGAAGATCGATTTTAGAAAAGAAGCTAGCACCTTGAAGTTGATCGAATAGATCGTCAATACGCGGAAGTGGATAACGATTTTTGATGGTTACTTTGTTGAGGGCTCTATAGTCAATGCACATCCGCATAGATCCATCTTTCTTCTTAACGAACAATATCGGCGCTCCCCATGGTGATGAACTTGGTCGTATAAAACCTTTCTTGAGAACCTCGTCAAGTTGTATCTTTAGTTCTTTCATCTCAGTTGGCGCGAGGCGGTAAGGCGCTTTTGCGATCAGAGCAGTACCAGGAATAAGGTCGATTCTAAATTCTACTTCACGATCGGGAGGAATGCCGGGAAGTTCATCGGGAAATACGTAGGTATAATCAGAAACAACAGGAACGTATTTGATTTCTTTAGGTTTTGATTCCTCGGAGACGTAGGCCATGAATGCTAAGCATCCTTGATTTAAACACCTGTTAACCTTTATCATGGAGATTAGGGTAACTTGGCCTGCGTCTTTATCCCCTTCAATTCGTATGGTACGTTTATCTGGGGCTTGAAGTTCAACGGTCTTGCTATTGCAAAGGATATAAGCATGATTGTTAGATAACCAATCCATACCCAATACAACATCAAAACCAGAAAGAGTCATAGGTAACAATTGAATAGGCAAAACGTAACCGGCTAATAAGATTTTTCCGTTTTCTAAAGCTTCGGTAATTTTGATGGTTTCGCCATTAGCGGTCTCGACGCTTAGAGTTTTATTAAGTTTGATTAAAGGTTCGTTTAATAGACTACAAAACTTATAATCTATAAAACTTAAGTTGGCACCCGAATCAAGCAAGACTCTAGCATAAGAGTTGTTAACAAGAAACGTACCGGTGATAGTTTCCGGTGTTTCGGCCGCTTTCTTTGTATCAAGAACGAAGACTCTTGCATTTCCCTTCTTGGGCTCATTCTTTTGACCGCTACCTCCCGCACCACCAGTTGCGGACTAATTCTTGGGACACTCAAAGCTAAGATTCCCCATCTCCTTACAATTGTAGCAGGTCATCTTCTTCTTCCAACAGTCGGCCGTAGTGTGGCCGGGTCGGTTACATGATTCACAGACTCGGGAAGCAAAGTTGCATCTACCTCTATGATACTTTTTGCAAATTTTGCATTGAGGGACGCCAAGATTGGAATTAGACCTTCGTTGATCAATTCCTTTACACTTGAAGCGGGTATCTCCACCTTTCTTGGAGTCATGTGTCGTTACAACCTTCCTATCTTCCTCTTTGTTGCGGATCATTCCGCCCATCAGATATCCAGCCAACTCCATCGCGGAGTCAGCGGTTTGGCAAGTGCGATCTCACCATCTCACGAATTTCACGAGGTAGTCCCCATATATAACGTGTAACTTTGTTGGACTCGGGGGTAACCAGCTGGGGAACTAATAGGCAATACTCGTGAAATTTCGTGTTATACTCACGAAGGTTTGTTCCAACAACCTTGTGAGCCAAAAACTTGGTTTGGATCTGGTCTGTCTCATGCATTGGACAGAACTTCGACATTAGCAACTCCTTGAACTCGTTCCATGACAAACTATACATAATTTCCCTTCCTCTACTCATCATCAGTGTGTTCCACCATTCCAGTGCTTCGCCATTGAACATCAGGGTAGAGTATTGAATCTTTTCTTCGTTCGAACACTTGCTCGTAATTACGATCGTCTCCATCTCTTCGAGCCACCTTACGGTATTGATGGCTCCTTTGTCGCCATGAAATTCTTTTGGCCCGTAGTACTTAAAGTCTTTGGACGAGCATCCACTAATCTTTAATTTCTTAAATTCTTTTCTAACACCCTCGTCGGCGTTTGAATCATGCTCACTTTCTTCCTCACGTGAAGGTCGAGTACGAGGTTTAGAAACAGATTTTCGAGAAGAATGAATAGATTGGGAATGTTTCGTTTGGGATCGATTTTCAGATTCTTCTCTTATAGCTTTTCTAATCATTTGTTGTATTTGGTTCATGTATTTGTCGGGAATTGGTTCCTCTCGTTCTTTCTCGGGACCCTTCCCATTCATTTCACGTTTCTCGGCTTCCTTTCGGGATGCCTCACGATTATCACTTTGTCTAAACATTCTTTTTCTTTTAATCTTTTCTTTTATCTGAAATTTAACACATTTCTTTTCTTATTATACAAGTTTTATTTATTTCACAACCCTATACATATCATAAATGATATGTATATTATTTTACAACTTACTTATATATCGTTTCAATGATATATAAGGTCCTATCCTTATTACATATGATACACATATCATACAAACTATATTACACACATAACTTCATCTCTTAAACACACCATCTTCATTTTCTCAATCCTTTATAAACTTCTTCACAACTTTGGTGAGCTTGTTTCATTTGCGAAGAAGCTTGTCTCCCATCTTCTTCTTTTTCTTCTCATCCATAGCAATCTTTTTCTTAAGGTCATCAGTTTCGTGCAAGGCTCGATCCAAATGCTCCTCCTAGGACTGAGGCATGTCAGTCGGATACCCATATCTTGGAGGTGGGTCGCGGTAACCCATCATCACAATATCGTAGTGGTTCTTGGGATCAGGATATGGAGTTGCAGTCTCTTCAGAAGGATAATTGAAGAATGCATCGGCTGCTTCATTTTGCTCACGGATTTCATTGGCCTGTTCTTCAATGGATGGAATCTCGCCTTGGTATGGTGGGAAACTTGATGACGCTTTTCCCTTGAGTTCGTGGAGAAATTTCATGTATGGATCGACAGAACCATAGCTTGGGGTGGATTGTTGCTCTTCTTCCGGTGTGGTTACTTCATTTGGATTGTCCGGATATTCTTCCTCCTGGTCGGTTTCCTCTTCCGGTTCCTCATCTGATTCTTCTTCTGGTTCCCCCTCGGTCATTGTCGGCATATGTATCTTCTCATATGGCATCATCACTCTCATCTTTGGTTTGTGAGAGGGTCATTCCTTGTTGACACGGGAATTAGCAGTATCCATAGTTGAAGTGCCGGTATGCCACCTTCTTTGATCGGAGTGGCATTGCATCCAGTCGAATGAAGAAGATTTCGGTTCCTCCTTGATTGGTAAGTTAGAGAGGAAAGCGTATGAAGGATGAGGATTTGGTGGTAATTGTGTTGGACTTCCGGATGGATGATAGGTGGGAATTTCAGAAGGATGGTATGTCGGTATTTCGGATGGTCGGTACATCGGATAGCTTGATGGATGATAGCTTGAATGCCTTGGGGGTTGGTATACTTCATGTGGAGTGTTGTCTAGGTGATAGATTGGACTTGGATTGGGGTTTTGGTCATGCTCTTCGTTGAAGAATGATTCAAAGTAATCTTTGCTCACGACGCCTCGTGGAAATTTGTAATATTTCCTTGCTCTTCTTACTTCATTATCATAATACTTCATTAAATTCCCGTAATACATCTTGATGGGTAGTTTAGATTGTGGAGAGGGAAAGAAAAGGTTACCAACCAATCATATTCCTATTCAAATAAACAAGTAAATATTTCCTATGCTTGAATCGAAGCTTGGGTATTGTTTTATGATACCCAATTCGCTAAGATCGATGGTTCTGATACCAACCTGTCACACCCCCATTCTAGGCCTAGGAGTGTGAACCATAGTTGGTACCATATTTGTAAATAAATCAGAGTAACGGGTTATAGCGGAAGTCTTTATAAAACAAAAGGATCGATAATATAAAATATTTACATTACAAAAGACGAAAAAAAAGTCTCGTTTAGTATTTACTTGTTTATAGTTTACAAAACCACCATGTTTTAATATTTGCACAAAATTATCCGAGCCATCGGATTCTAGAGCTTCTTCGTCCCTTAATCTCTAATCTTGATTACCTGCAAAATGTTATTAAAATACGTCAACAACGAATGCTGGTGAATATGCTGACGCTAAAATATTTTCTCTACTTAATTACCCCTCGAGACCACGTAAGTCTCGGCCCATCTTGGCTTAGGAATAATCAAGTTAAAACAATCATCATAAACTCGAGTCTCTGCACTAGGTCACCTCAGCGAAACACCGCAACGTTTATGACATAACTTAGGTACCATAAATATACACATGGCTATTCCCCACTCGGACGTAACTTAGGTCGGCCCATCGTGGCTGGAGGTCGTGACCAAGCATGGTGCGATGTGCCCACCGCATTCCACATATGTAAGGATCCAGACAAACGTATACCATAGCCTGAGGGCTGGCTTGTACTCTTATTTATAATGTTTTTAGAGACACGTAGCCTCATGTAAAGTTTTACACATAACACGTTTGTTTGTTTGAAAACAAGTTTGTAAAAGTGGGGCGTATTCACATTTTTAATGGGATCGGCTTCCAACACCGTCCGTTAGTCTTTCTTCGCTATCTCGCACCTATAGTACGAGTATAACATTCATTAGTCGGATACACGATCCGGCTTAAGACCTTTAGTCTTATCATCTCGATAAACCTTTAGTTCATTATTTCTTTTACTTTAAAACCTTTAGCTAAAAAGTAATCTTTATAAATCTTTAGTTTATATTTAAAAACCCAACGTTTCTTCTTCTTTAAGAAACGTATTTTCTTTATTTTTTAAGTATACTCATTACACTTAAATAATATATTTATAACAAAGAATAATCATATACATATATATATTCATATATATTTTCATCTTTCTTTTCTTTATTTTTATACATTTTCTCTCTTTTTATATTCATCGAGTATAATTCCGACTTAGGGCATTAAGCCATTATAATTTTTTATTATTATTTTGGTCGGGCATTATGCCTACCTTGCTTGGCTTAGTAATACCCTTCTCACTCGGGCATCACTTCGACGTTACACGCTTTTCATCGTTCACTTGATCAATACTCCTTTCCACACTTGGCACGTTTCTCGAGACACCTTTGGCACGTACTTCGAGGAAATCGCCGGGTCGTCGGACATCACTTCCTTCTTGTTCGGGATGTCATGGAGTGGCACGGAATCGAGGTAACGGGCACGGAAAACGAGGTTTCGGGGAACGTTTATCAAGACGGATCGTGGGCACGCTTTACGAGGTAGTAAGAGAGTCTATAGAGAGAGTATGTGTGTGAAAATTTGGTGTGCCTGGATCAAACCCGGAGCTGCCTATTTATATGCTGAAATTGGACCCCATCGCGGTACGCGATGGGCTCCCTGGATCCCCCATCGCGTATAGCGATATAGGGTTGCCGAGTCAGCGCGTAGACCTGCCACGTGTCGACACGTGGCAGCAGGCGTTGCCACCGTGTGCCGCGTGGCACACGTGTCAGTGTGTATCAGACACCCCGTCGCGGTACGCGATGGGTGTCTTTCTTGACCCTGTCGCGTAGCGCAATGGGTTGATAAAACATATTTTACATTTTAGTCCCTGGAGTTTGGAAATTGGCAGAAATGGTCCTTTGACTTTGGAAACTTGACATTTTTAGCCCGAATTTTACGTGATGTTACATGTTGAGATCTTTTTGGTCAAAAATATGCTGGATTCTTTTATGATCGGTAAGAACCACACATTTCTTACCATAAAGGTAATGTCTCCATATTTTGAGAGCGAAAACGACGGCACCAAATTCGAGGTCATGAGTCGTATAGTTCTTCTCGTTGGCCTTTAGTTGTCTTGATGCGTATGCGATGATTTGACCTCGTTGCATGAGAACACAACCAAGGTCTTGATGGGAAGCATCGCAAAATACAACAAAATCGTCGTTTCCATCGGGAAGGGTTAGAACGGGAGCATTGCAAAGCATGTCCTTGAGAGTACAAAAGGCTTCCTCTTGCTTCGAACCCCATTCGAAGGGTTTCCCTTTATGAGTGAGAGAGGTAAGAGACAAAGAGATTTTGGAAAAATTTCGAATAAAACGCCGATAATACCCGGCCAAACCGAGGAAGGATCGAATTTCCGTGGGAGTCGTTGGAGTTTTCCAATCCTTAACGGCCTCAATTTTAGCGGGATCAACATGAATACCTTTGTCGTTTACGATGTGTCCTAAAAATTGAACTTCCTCGAGCCAAAATTCGCATTTGGAGAATTTTGGGTAGAGTCGTTCGTTTCTAAGGAGCTCGAGAATGGAACGCAAATGGTGTTCATGTTCGGCTTTAGATTTAGAGAAGATAAGGATGTCGTCAATAAAGACAATAACGAATTTATCAAGGAATGGTTTGCAAACAAGGTTCATGAGGTCCATAAATACCGCGGGTGCATTTGTTAACCCGAAGGGCATAACCAAAAATTCGAAATGTCCATATCGAGTACAGAAAGCGGTTTTCGGAATGTCTTCTTCGCAAACACGCAATTGATGATTACCCGATCGAATATCATTTTTGGAGAAACAAGTTGTGCCTTGAAGCTGGTCGAATAAGCCGTCGATACGTGGCAATGGATAACGATTTTTAATAGTAAGCTTGTTAAGTTCACGATAATTAATGCACATACGAAACAAACCATCCTTCTTTTTCACGAAGAGAACGGGACCACCCCAAGGAGAAGAGCTAGGGCGAATGAAGAGTTGGTTTGATAGTTCTTGCATTTCCGACGGGGCTAGACGATAAGGAGCCTTGGCCACGGGCATCACGCTAGGCACAAGCTCGATACGGAATTCAATCGAACGAACGGGAGGAATACCGGTAACATCATCGGGAAAGACGTCGAGAAAATCACGAACAATGGAAATATCTTGGATTTTCCTTTCCTTTTTGTCTTTTGTCACCGCGAGAGCTAGAAACGGAACATACTTTTGGCGTAAGTACTTTTGCGATTGAGCACACGACATGAGATTAAGCCTTCGAGGCGTTGCGTTGACGAAGACCTTAAGAATTTTACCGTTGACAAGCGGAATGCGAATGAATTTGTCAAAACAAACGACTTCGGCACGATGCAAAGATAACCAGTCCATGCCAACTATGACATTGAAACTTCCCATTTGCATCGGGATGAGATCGATAGAGAAATTATGGTTGGAAAGAACGAGAGAACAATCGCGGACGACGAAATTGATTGTGATAGAATTGCCATTGGCGACTTCAACAGAGAACGGTCGGGAAAGTTTAGTTCGATGCATAGCGAGTTTCGACTCAAATTTCAAAGAAATAAAACTTCTATCGGCACCAGTATCAAATAAAATAGAAGCCAACTGATGGTTCACCAAAAACATACCGTTCACGACGTCGTTTGCCACTTGTGCTTGATTTGCGTTCATCATAAATGCTCGCCCTTGATTACCATGGTTGACTTGAGGTGCTTGTTGTGGAGGTGGAGGTTGCTTGGATTGCTTAGATGGGTTTGATGATTGGTGCTTTGAGTTAAGGAATTTGGGGTCGGTAGGTTTGAACTTGGTAAGCTTGGGTTTGGTAGTAAGGTACGGTCATGGTTTGGTTAGCAAAAGTGAGGCGAGGGCAATTGTTACGGAAATGGTTTGGATCTCCACAATTGAAGTAAGCTCGGGGTGGTTGGGGTTGGTTTGGTGGGTAGGGTGCATAACGGTTTTGGGCAATTTGGGGAGTGGTTCTTGGTTGGTTAGGCTGGTTAGGTTGGGTTTTTTGTGCGGATCGGCATGAGGTGTTGAGATGACCATAACGGTTACAAATAGTGCATTGGCGACATGGTAAGTGTGAGGATGGTGACGTTGGCAATTGTTGCAAAGTGGAAATGTACTGGTGTAGGGTTTTCGGTTTTGAGGTGGGGCTTGGGTGTAACACCCGCTAATAAAAAGTACTTGCTAAAAATGTCAACTTCTAAAAGTTAGGATCAAATTATAATAACTGACATAATAAGTAGGTTCAAATATATGGTATGCTCATTTTTTTTATACAAATAAAATATTTCAGTTTATATTTGAAATATTTTTACTCAAGCGTTAATCAGACATATGGATCGGTTTAATTTCGAGATACTTAAAATGAATATATCAAATAATAAATCATAAATAACAATATAACTATGTTAATATAAAAACTAATAATGTGAGTGTCATATATTTATAATATAACTTTAGTTCTCGTCATATAAGTTAGCTCCTCAAAATTAGAAACACATATATATTGAATATACATACATAATGGAAATCTTCAAGTTGAAGAAACAATTATTGTGGACTACTTATCTAACTTTTGATATATAATAACAAAAACAACAAATAATATTAAGGAGTAAGTGGGAGTGGTGTATTGCAATGCTGGAGCCACGTTTCTTGGTTGCAATGATTCAACAAACAAATAATATAGCAATTGTGTTATGGATATGGTTGAGAAAATATCTCAGTCAATAAACCGACCAACACCACCACTATATACACACATACAAAGATCTCTATTTCTTCAAACAAATTGCTTGCATTTTGTTTAGTTTTGCGACCAAACAAATAATAAAAGAAAGGGAGTAGTAGTTGTATGGCTAAGCAAACATCGGAGTGGTGGTGTTCAGTAATAAATGGTGATCTATATCGGTGGCGAGTATGGTGATATCGGGCATGATAACTAACTTGGCGTCCTGTGTAATCGAATCTGGTGGCGTGAGCTAAAAAGAAGAATACCTCGTAAATAGTTCCCGACATCCCTACGATCACCCTAAGAGTCCCCGAGCCTCGAAATCCGTGCCATCCCGACGCCACTTCCGAGTTCCGACATTTCCTTCCGACGTGTAGTAGAAGTGTTACTTGGTCATTCATAAGCTTTATATTCCTGAATATCCCTATTAAGGAAGGGGTTCTGCCTGAATATTTTATTATATATGGCTTAGACCTTAGTCGAGTGTGTAGACTATACCTTGATCGAATAATAAGTGAAATATAGTTTTCATAAGACAAGGGTATAGATAAAATATTATTTTTTATTAAAGATAATGTTTTATAATCTTTTTTAAGAAAGAAGAAACTTAATATATATGTTTCTTCATGAAGAAGAAACGTGATGTATAAACGATAAACGTCTTGGACTAAAGGTCCAAGTATTTTATATAAAGAAATGATTATCAAGGTAAAGATTTAACAAAAGAGACTAGAGGTCTTAAGCCGGATTGTATATCCGACTAACAAAAAGTTATACTCGTACTATAGGTGCGAGATAACAAAGAAGAGGGAAAGACCCTCGGACAGTGTATTGAAGCTGATCTAAAAGAAAAGGCTATACTCGTACTATAGGTGTGAGATAGCAACGGGAAAGACCCTCGGACGGTGTATTGAAGCCGATCCAAATCGAAAAGGTGAATACGTCCCACTTTTACAAACTTGTTTTCAAACAAACAAACGTGTTATGTGTAAACTTTACATGAGGCTTCGTGTCTCTAAAAACATTATAAATAAAAGTATAAGCCAGCCCTCAGGCTATGGTATACGTTTGTCTGGATCCTTACATATGTGGAATGCGGTGGGCACATCGCACCACGCTTGGTCACGACCTCCGGCCACAATGGGCCGGATCTAAGTTACGTCCGAGTGAGGAATGGCCGTGTGTATATTTATGGTACCTAAGTTATGTCATAAACGCTGTGGTGTTTCGCTGAGGTGACCTAGTGCAAAGACTCGAGTTTATGATGATTGTTTTAACTTGATTATTCCTAAGCCAAGATGGGCCGAGACTTACGTGGTCTCGAGGGGTAATTAAGTAAAGAAAATATTTTTAGCGTCAGCGTATTCACCAGCATAACGCTGACGTATTTTTTTTTACATTTCAGGAAAAGTACAGCATCAAGAATCAGAGCCATTCATGAAGTGGATGTTCGCAAGATAGAGATGGTTCATTGTTTTAATTATTAAAAGATTATAAACAATATGATTTGTAAAATCAAACGAGATTTATAAATAAAACACTCGGATATTTATTATCCGAAAAGCTTTTCAAATAAATTGAATATTATAATAAAATAAAGATTTATAAATAAAATGTTTCAAAAGATATATTAATATTTTGTTATAAATTACGTTTTATAAATAAATTAATATTTAAAAATATATTAATACTTTTTAAAGACTTCCGCTAAACTCTGATACATTTATAAAACAGGTACCAACTGTTGGTCACACGCCTAGGTCCTAAATCGGGGTGTGACATTGGGTTTGTTGTTGTGGTTGGGTTACGGAAAAGTTTCGGTAGTTGTTTTTGGGTTTCTTCTTGTTGTTGTTATTGTTGTGTCGGGAGGAGTTTGAGTAGTTGATGGCTTGTGGTGCGGGCTCAACTTTGGCTTGGGGAGTGGGCTCGGCTTTGGCTTTCTCGGTCGTTTTCTTAATGGTGAGGGTACCCGCTTTTACGTGATTTTCCGACAGGGCGTCGGCCAAAGTGATGGCATCCTCAAGGGTCACGGGTTTGCTACTCATAACAGAGTCCCGGATTTGCATGGGTAGACCCCTAATATATTTGTCAAGCTCACGCTCGATCGGGGTAACCACGTGCGGGACAAGGATGCTTAACTCATGAAACCGGAGCGAGTAGGAGGCATTATCACCACTATCTTGTTTTAGGTTCCAAAATTCTTCCTCAAGCTTTTGGAGCTCGTGTTTGGGATATAATTTATTCATCATAAGCGCTTTGAGGTCGGACCATGGAAGAGCCATAGCCACCTCGGACCCTTGAAGGTGCATGACACTACCCCACCATGTTAGAGCGGTTTTTCTAAACATGCTTGAAGCGAAGTTTGTCTTTTTCGCTTCGGGGCATTCGCTATGCCGAAAACACACTTTCAATCGATTCAAACCATTGCAAAAGGTAGTTGCACAGTTGGTTCCAAAGAACTCGGATGGGTTAGCACTAGTAAATTGCTTAAGCAGGTAAGATGTGGGTTTGGGTTCAACGAGTGCAACAACGGGTGCGGGTTCGGTAGCTTGGATTTGCTAGACAGACATTATCGAATAGCGGGGATTTGCTAGACAGACATTATCGAATAGCGCCTTTTGATGAGAGACATGAACAAGAAGTTTCGAGAAAACTAGTGTTTTCTGAATTATATGAAGCCAGTAAGCAAACAGCGAATCCATGGATATTTGAACCCGAGTCTCCAGAAAAAAGCAGAATATTTGATGGAAGAACGGGGGATCCTTTTGAACAACCTGTTATAATAGGAAAGCCTTATATCTTGAAATTAATCATCAAGTTGATGATAAAATCCATGGGCGTTCCAGTGGGCGTTATTCACGTCTTACACAACAACCCCTTAAAGGAAGGGCCAAGAAAGGGGGGCAACGAGTAGGAGAAATGGAGGTTTGGGCTTTAGAGGGGTTTGGCGTTGCTTATATTTTACAAGAGATGCTTACTTATAAATCTGATCATATTAGAGCTCGCCAAGAAGTACTTGGTACTATAATCTTTGGAGGAAGAATACCGACTCCTAAAGATGCTCCAGAATCTTTTTGGTTGTTCGTTCGAGAACTACGATCTTTAGCTCTGGAACTGAATCATTTTCTTGTATCTGAGAAGACTTTCCGGCTTAATAGGAAGGAAGCTTAATCGAAATGAAGCAGAAGTTTTCTTCTATGATCGATCGATATACACATCAACAACTCCGAATTGGATTAGTTTCTCCTCAACAAATAAGTGCTTGGTCCAAAAAAATCCTGCCTAATGGCGAGATTGTTGGAGAGGTGACAAAACCTTATACCTTTCATTACAAAACCAATAAACCAGAAAAAGATGGATTATTTTGTGAAAGAATTTTTGGGCCTATCAAAAGTGGAATTTGTGTTTGTGGAAATTATCGAGTAATCGGAGATGAAAAGGAAGACCCGCAATTTTGTGAACAATGCGAAGTCGAGTTTGTTGATTCTCGGATACGAAGATATCAAATGGGCTACATCAAACTCGCATACCCGGTAATGCATGTGTGGTAACTGAAACGTCTTCCTAGTTATATTGTGAATCTTTTAGATAAACCTCTTAACGAATTAGAAGACCTAGTATATTGCGGTGTGTGATTTGATCGAAATTCTGATTTTACAGATTCGAAATGAGAAACTGTCATCCCATTTAATCCAATCGGGATGCCCTTACCTGACATGTTTCTTGGTAGGAGTAACATGAAGCTCAGAATTAGGGATGTATTCAAGACACTCCCCAAAAAGGGAATTGATCTATGGTCGATTTCATAAGAATTTATAGTTATACCTCGTAAAAAAACTTTTTCTTTTGTGGAATTAAAAAGTTCCTTTTTTTAGAAAGAAATTCTGTTCAAGTAAGCAAATAGAAAAGGTGTCATGGTTACAAGAGTCTATCTATCGCATATAGACTTTAAGGGCATCGTGGCCTAACCGTCGAGGTGAAGTCGGGACCTAAAAGATCGAATGAAACAGTACATAGACAAGTAAATTCCTTATGAATTGCAAGGTACTCTCTTTAATTAAGAATTACGGGATTCATCATTCGAGAGGAAGTAGACTACTCAAGAATTTCACATTTCATTTATGTCATAATTGAATAAAGAATTCATAAAACCTAAATAAAAATAATAAGGAAGACAGAAACAATAAAGTTTTACTTGATCTTCACTGGAAACTTGAGTAAGGAGTAGATCTTTTTGGAGTTTTCTAGAATCTGAAAGCGAGAACTCCTTTCTTTTTCTTTTTTTCTTTATTTGACCTACTTTAGCCGGATGAAAGGAAACTTTCACGTCCGATTTTGAGGGGGGGGATCCTATCCCAATTTTTATTTTGCTAGGCCCATAGATAAAAAAACCCACTTTTTTACGATTACGGGGTTTATTGGAATATGAAATTCAACCCTGGAAATACAGGATCCCGATTTTTTTTACTAACCGTAGCTTCGATACATTTCGAAATCGAGAGATGTCTACCGGGGGGTTCTATCAGACAACAATTAGCAAATCTAGATTTACGAATGATTATAGATTATTCATTGGTAGAATGGAAAGAATTGGAGGAAGAGGAACCCACAGGGAATGAATGGGAAGATAGAAAAGTTGGAAGAAGAAAATATTTTTTGCTTAGACGCATGGAATTGGCTAAGCATTTTATTCGAACAAATATAGAACCAAAATGGATGGTTTTGTGTTTATTACCAGTTCTTCCTCCTGAGTTGAGACCAATCTATCATATAGATGAGGATAAACTAGTGACCTCGGATATTAATGAAATCTATAGAAGAATTATCTATCGGAATAATACTCTTACAGATCTATTAACAACAAGTATAGCTACGCCAGAAGAATTAATAATATCTCAGGAAAAATTGCTACAAGAAGCCGTGGATGCACTTCTTGATAATGGAATCTGCGGACAGCCAATGAGGGATGATCATAATAGAATTTACAAGTCGCTTTCAGATGTAATTGAAAGCAAAGAAGGAAGAGTTCGCGAGACTCTGCTTGGTAAACGGGTCGATTATTCAGGGCGGTCAGTGATTGTCGTAGGCCCTTCACTTTCATTACATCGATGTGGATTACCTCGCGAAATTGCAATAGAACTTTTCCATGCATTTGTAATTCGTGGCCTAATTAGAAAACATCTTGCTTCGAACATAGGAGTTTCTAAGAGTCAAATTCGGAAAAAAAAACCTATTGTATGGGAAATACTTCAGGAAATTCTGGATGACCATCCTGTATTACTGAATAGAGCGCCTACTCTGCATAGATTAGGCATACAGGCATTCCTCCCCATTTTAGTGGAAGGGTGTGCTATTTGTTTACATCCATTAGTTTGTAAGGGCTTCAATGCGGACTTTGACGGGGATCAAATGGCTGTTCATGTGCCTTTATCTTTAGAGGCTCAAGCAGAGGCACGTTTACTTATGTTTTCTCATATGAATCTTTTGTCTCCAACTATTGGAGATCCCATTTCTGCACCAACTCAAGATATGCTTAGTGGACTCTATGTCTTAACGAGTGGAAATCGTCGGGGTATTTGTGTAAATAGGTATAATCCATGTAATAGTAGAAACTATCAAAATGAAGATAATAACTATAAGTATACAAAAAAAAAAGAACCCTTTTTTTGTAATGCCTATGATGCAATTGGAGCTTATCGGCAAAAACGAATCAATTTAGGTAGTCCTTTGTGGTTGCGATGGCGACTAGATCAACGTGTTATTGCTGCAAGAGAAGTTCCTATCGAAATTCACTATGAATCTTTGGGGACCTATTATGAGATTTATGGACACTATCTAATAGTAAGAAGTATAAAAAAAGAAATTCTTTATATATATATTCGAACCACTCTTGGTCATATTTCTCTTTATCGAGAAATAGAAGAAGCCATACGGGGTTTTGGCAGGGCTGTTGTAATTCTATGCTGCCAGGGGGAATTCGAATCTCGCCGGGTTAACTAGGACTAGAATTGCGGAATTTCTACGTGAATCAAGATCTAGAAAAGGAAGTTTTCCAATCACTGACTCAAACCCATTGTCAAATTCTACTCAGCACAACGCAATATGGAGGTACTGATGGCAGAACGGCCCACTCAGGTCTTTCACAATAAAGTGATAGACGGAACTGCCATGAAACGACTTATTAGTCGATTTATTGATCACTATGGAATAGGATATACATCACATATCCTGGATCAAGTAAAGACTCTGGGTTTCCGACAAGCTACCGCCGCATCCATTTCATTAGGAATTGATGATCTTTTAACAATACCTTCTAAAAGATGGCTAGTTCAAGACGCTGAACAACAAAGTTTTATTTTGGAAAAACACCATCATTCTGGGAATGTACACGCGGTAGAAAAATTACGTCAATCGATCGAGATATGGTATGCCACAAGTGAATATTTGCGACAAGAAATGAATCCTAATTTTCGGATGACCGATCCTTTTAATCCAGTCCATATAATGTCTTTTTCGAGAGCCAGAGGAAATGCATCTCAGGTACATCAATTAGTAGGTATGAGAGGATTAATGTCGGATCCCCAAGGGCAAATGATTGATTTTCCCATTCAAAGCAATTTACGCGAAGGACTCTCTTTAAAAGAATATATTATTTCTTGCTATGGAGCCCGTAAAGGGGTTGTGGATACCGCTATACGAACATCAGATGCAGGATATCTCACGCGCAGACTTGTTGAAGTAGTGCAACACATTGTTGTACGTCGAACAGATTGTGGCACCGTTCGAGGTATTTCTGTAAGTCCTCGAAATGGAATGATGGCGGACAGGATTTTTATCCAAACATTAATTGGCCGTGTATTAGCAGATGATATATATATAGGTTCGCGATGCATTGCTACTAGAAATCAAGATATTGGGGTTGGACTTGTCAATAGATTCATAACTTTTAGAGCACAACCAATCTCTATTCGAACCCCCTTTACTTGTAGGAGTACATCTTGGATTTGTCAATTATGTTATGGCCGAAGTCCGGCTCATGACGACCTGGTCGAATTGGGAGAAGCTGTAGGTAATATTGCAGGTCAATCTATTGGAGAACCGGGCACTCAATTAACATTAAGAACTTTTCATACTGGCGGAGTATTCACATGGGGTACTGCAGAACATGTGCGAGCCCCTTCTAATGGAAAAATCAAATTCAATGAGGATTTGGTTCATCCGACACGTACACGTCATGGACATCCTGCTTTTCTATGTTCTAGAGACTTGTATGTAACTATTGAGAGTGAAGATATTATACACAATGTGTGTATTCCGCCCAAAAGTTTTCTTTTAGTTCAAAACGATCAATATGTAGAATCAGAACAAGTCATTGCTGAGATTCGCACGAGAACATCCACTTTGAATTTGAAAGAGAAGGTTCGAAAACATATTTATTCTGACTTAGAGGGCGAAATGCACTGGAATACTGATGTGTACCAAGCCCCTGAATTTACATATGGTAATATTCATCTCTTACCAAAAACAAGTCATTTATGGATATTATTAGGGGAGCCCTGGAGAGCTAGTCTAGGCCCCTGTTCGATCCACAAGGATCAAGATCAAATGAACGCTTATTTTCTTTCTGTTAAGCGAAGATACATTTCTAACCCCTCAGTAACTAATAATCAAGCGAGACACAAATTTTTTAGTTCGTATTTTTCTGGTAAAAATAAAAAAGGAGATAGGATTCCTTATTATTCAGAACTGAATCGAATGACATGTACTGGTCGTTGTAATCTCAGATATCCGGGCATTCTCGAGGGAAATTCTGATTTATTGGCAAAGAGGAGAAGAAATAGAGTCATCATCCCACTCGACACGATTCAAGAAGGCGAGAACCAACTAATACCTTCTTCAGGTATAGCAATTGAAATCCCCAGAAATGGTATTCTCCGTAGAAATAGTATTCTTGCTTATTTCGATGATCCTCGATATATAAGAAAAAGCTCGGGACTTACTAAATATGAGACTAGAGAACTGAATTCAATCGTCAACGAAGAGGATTTGATTGAGTATCGAGGAGTCAAGGTATTTTGGCCAAAATACCAAAAGGAAGTAAATCCATTTTTTTTATTCCCGCTGAAGTCCACATTTTGGCTGAATCTTCTTCCATAATGGTACGGCACAATAGTATTATTGGGGTAGATACACAAATCACTTTAAATAGAAGAAGTCGAGTAGGCGGATTGGTCCGCGTGAAGAAAAAAGCAGAAAAAATTAAACTGGTAATATTTTCTGGAGATATCCATTTTCCTGGAAAGACAAATAAGGCATTCCGATTGATACCACCAGGAGGGGGAAAACAAAATTCCAAAGAATACAAAAAATTGAAAAATTGGCTCTATATCCAACGAATGAAACTTTCCAGGTATGAAAAAAAGTATTTTGTTTTGGTTCAACCTGTAGTCCCATATAAAAAAACGGATGGTATAAATTTAGGAAGACTTTTCCCGGCGGATCTCTTGCAGGAAAGTGATAATCTACAACTTCGGGTTGTCAATTATATCCTTTATTACGACCCAATTCTGGAAATTTGGGACAAAAGTATTCAATTATTTCGGACTTGTTTAATGTTGAATTGGGACCAAGACAAAAAGATCAAAAAGGCCTGTGCTTCTTTTGTTGAAATAAGGACAAATGGTTTGATTAGAGATTTTCTAAGAATCGACTTAGCGAAGTCACTTATTTCATATACCCGAAAAAGGAACGATCTGCCGGGTTCAGGATTGATTTCTGAGAATGGATCAGATCGCGCTAATGTTAATCCGTTTTCTTCCATTTATTCCTATAAAAAAGCAAGGATTCAAGAATCCCTTAATCCAAATCAAGGAACTATTCATACATTGTTGAATCGAAATAAGGAATCTCAATCTTTGATCATTTTGTCATCATCCAATTGTTCTCGAATAGGCCCATTCAACGATGTAAAATCTCCCCATGTGATAAAAGAATCAATCAAAAAGGACCCCCTAATTCCAATTAGGAATTCTTTAGGCCCCTTAGGAACAGGCTTTCCAATTTATCATTTCGATTTATTTTCCTATTTAATAACCCATAATCAGATCTTGGTAACTAACTATTTGCAACTGGACAATTTAAAAAATATTTTTCAAATACTTCAATATTATTTACTGGATGAAAATGGTCAAATTTATAATCCCTATTCATGTAGTAACATCATTTTAAATCCATTCAATTTGAATTGGTATTTTCTCCATTACAATTATTGTGAAGAGACATATATAATCGTTAATCTTGGGCAGTTTCTTTGTCAAAATGTATGTATAGCAAGAAAAGGACCGCATTTAAAATCAGGTCAAGTTCTAATTATTCAAGTTGACTCTGTGGTAATACGATCAGCTAAGCCTTATTTGGCCACTCCAGGAGCGACTGTTCATGGACATTATGGGGAAATCCTTTATGAAGGAGATACATTAGTCACATTTATATATGAAAAATCAAGATCTGGTGATATAACGCAAGGTCTTCCAAAAGAGGAACAGGTTTTAGATGTGCGTTCGATTGATTCAATATCGATGAATCTCGAAAAGAGGATTGAGGGTTGGAATAAATGTATAACAAGAATTCTTGGAATTCCTTGGGCATTCTTTATTGGTGCTGAGCTAACTATAGTGCAAAGTCGTATCTCTTTGGTTAATAAGGTCCAAAAGGTTTATCGATCCCAGGGGGTGCAGATACATAATAGGCATATAGAAATTATTGTACGTCAAATAACATCAAAAGTGTTGGTTTCAGAAGATGAAATGTCTAATGTTTTTTTCGCCTGGAAAACTAATTGGATTGTTGCGAGCGGAACGAATGGGGCGCGCTTTAGAAGAAGCGGTCTGTTACCAAGCCGTCTTATTGGGAATAACAAGAGCATCTATGAATACTCAAAGTTTCATATCCGAAGCGAGTTTTCAAGAAACCGCGCGGGTTTTAGCAAAAGCAGCT